>NC_081236.1:970149-1177649 GCF_902713425.1 Acipenser ruthenus
AGTTCTCCCTTTCAGCCAATCACCGATCGGTTCAATACCGCGACTCTCCTCCCCCTGCTGCCTCAGCCCTTGCCTGCGCGACCGGGCGAACCCGTGGCTTCTCTCGGCGTCTATATAAGCCTGTGCTGTGCGAGCCGGCTCTCAGTTGCGCTGAGAGCGCACTGGCGTGTAGATCAGAAAAAGGGGAAAGCTGCGAAAGAGTAACCTCTGGTGGCGCGATAAAAACGTAAATAAGCGGTTTAAACAGCAGTTCTCCGCGAGAACACGTGAGAACCCTTTACCGGAGCCATTCCGGCTGCCGTCGGGACTGCGGGAGAGTTTGTGTTGGTAGTTTTTTACCTCATTTCAAAGCGGCGTGCCGAGAGAGACGCGTCCGTTTGAATTGAGAAGATGCACGGACCGCCTTCCGGCGACAGCGCATGCCCACTGCGCCTCATCAGAAAGGTTCAATTCGGCATCATCAGCCCAGATGAACTTGTAGGTCCTTTTGCGGGAAAATTTGATTTCTTTTAAACTCCTATGTTTTTTTTTTTGCTTTATTCTGCTCTGTGTTTATGTCTAATCGGTAGATCAGTTACACAGCCGGTTTTATTGCTTATATCGTGTCAGCGGAGTGCCGCATGCGCAGTACTGCACTGTGTAGTTAAACTAGGTCTGTGGAGCAGGTCGAGGAAGTTATCAAACTTTATCGACATGGTTACGATTGCTAAAGCGGTACTGGAATACATCATTATATTTTAAAAACATATTTTATACAGTGTTAACAGTAAGCTAGCGGCTGGGTACTGGTCAGTTTGGGGGGGGGGGGGGGGAGACACGACGTGCTGCATACATAAACACATTAAAAACATATTTTTATAACGATATTGTGACCATCAAACTGTAGTTTTTAAATACCGGTGTTGATTTCCATAGACTTTCCCTTTTTTTTTAATAAACGCATTCAGTTGAAGAGCTGTTCCCAGTGCTACATTAAAAATTAATGTAAGAAAGACGTTTCTACACAACATAAGCCTTTGTATTTATTATTATTATTATTATTACCGGCGTCCGTATATTTAAGTGTTACAAAATTAGCCGCACATTGTGTGACGACACGTGCTTACAGAAGTACAGCCTTTGATCGATACAGTTAAACCATTAACCCTTTAGATGATTGATTGATTAATGGGGGGGTATACGGGAGCCTAGCACGCAAATGCATGATGACCTCGTAGGAGGATGCATTTTGGGGTGAGGGGGGTGCAAATGGGGTGAGAGGGGTGGGGACGAATGTGTCGTGTTTTAAATATTTCGATAGGGTTCAAATCTACCCCCCCGTTTGTAATATTAACACGTGTGTCACTCGGGGACGTTGGTGTTTTAACTTGATGTGATCTGGAAGGCGAACCTTATTCCTGTTTTGCACGGGTGTGTGGTTTGTTTTAATTTAAACATCAGTATTGATCCCGTGCTGTGAATTCAGGTTCTCAATGCGTGTTGCAAGTGATCTGATCGTGCTTGTTCATCACTTTTTATTTTTCTCCCGGTCTAGAAACGGCTGTCTGTTACAGAAGGGGGCATCAAGTACCCCGAAACAACTGAAGGTGGCCGCCCCAAATTAGGGGGGCTGATGGACCCCAGACAGGGGGTGATCGAGCGGTCAGGCCGCTGCCAGACGTGTGCAGGTGAGCCATGGGGGGGATGGGGATGTGGAAGCAGACCTGGGTTCAATTATAAATCCAAAACCATTGCAGAAATTCTAGTTGCAATTAAGCTGCAGCGATTTCAATTCGCACCAAAGTAACACGAACAACCACGCACGTTTTTAACATGGATGGAAGCTGGCATGCAATAAACACATCTATGAATCAAACTGGGCAGCGACCGCGCGGGCACAGATGCCAGTCAGCAGCGAGCCGTCCCCGGGGCTGAAAGCAGCCTGGGGATCCGAACCGTTCTCGTTGTGCCTCCCTCTGGTTCAGAAGCGCTGTTCTCATGCTGTGCTGTTCTCCCCCCCCCTCCTCTCCTCTCCTCTCCCCAGGTAACATGACGGAGTGCCCGGGTCACTTCGGGCACATAGAGCTGGCCAAGCCGGTGTTCCACGTGGGCTTCATGACGAAGATCATTAAGGTCATGCGCTGCGTGTGCTTCTTCTGCTCCAAGCTGCTCGTGGACTCGGTGAGATCCTGACCCGGCACAGAACTGCCTTCACCCTGCAGAGCCCAAGCGCTTTCCAGATGAGAAAAGAGGCTTTTTATTTATGGAGCTGCAGCTATTATTATTATTATTATTATTATTATTATTATTATTATTATTATTATTTATTTCTTAGCAGACGTCCTTATCCAGGGCGACTTGCAGTCGTAAACAAAAATACATTTCAAGAATCACAGTACAAGTGATAATACAATTAAGATCAAGATAAAAAATACAATGACTTTGGTTCTAGCAAGTACAAGTATATGACAAAATATGATTCAATAACGGAGCAGATAAGTGTCAGTGATGGTTACATCAGGATATCAGGTCAGTGATGGTTGCATCAGGATACAGATAGGGCTCAAGAGTGTTGCATCGCCCTATAGAATTAATCCTGCTTCATGAAGTCGAATGAAACCTGCTGGATAATGTTAACATATTGAATCACACACCGCTGTGTAGTTTTCCATACACTTAATGAAAAACTGACATATGAAAAAGGTGACATTTCAAAATTTAACATGAAATAACACTGTACTGCTATTATGGCTTCCGGTAGACTCTTTTATTGCCATTATCATTTTGTAGTTTCTTTTGATTTACATGATAAAACATCTCAATTATGTTCATATTTAAAAAAAAAAAAAACTTAAATTGTCTTAATCCTAAAATTCTAGGTGATGCAAAATTTTAGCCAGAGCTGTAAATTCATTCCTTTTACTAAACACATCCTCCCCCTGTTACAACACAATATAATATACTGCATATGAACAATTCTGGCTTGTGAGTCTAGATTTAAAATAGAGGGGAGTCTAAACATGATATAATACAGAAATAGGTGTGTCTGGGTTAATCTAGGAGGCTGGTCTTATTAAAGGGATAGAGAACTTCTAACACATTTAAAAAATCAAAACCTTATGATGGAAAGGGTTTTGCTTTAGCAATTTTATTTAAACTCTTACAAAAAAAAAAAAAAAAAAAATATTTAAATGAGATATATATATATATATATATATATATACACACAAAGTCTGCTTCCAACTCTACTGGGGATGTGATGTTTCAGGAGATCATTTAATGAGTTGGTCTTCATGAAATACTCCCTTGATCTTTTTAAACGTCTTACAAATAAGCTGCACATCAGTATTGTGATATTGCAATTGGATGTCAGTTGCTATTTTAGCAAAAGGTGCTTCTGTACCTGGAATAATTGACTGACCCTCGGGTCTAACCCTTCTGTCTTGTGCTCTGTGTGTTTGTTTTTCTTCCCCTCCTCTCCTGTCAGAATAACCCCAAGATCAAAGACATCCTGATGAAGTCGAAGGGGCAGTCCCGCAAGCGCCTCACCCACGTGTACGAGCTGTGCAAGGGCAAGAACATCTGCGAGGGCGGGGAGGAGATGGACAACAAGTTCGGAGTGGAGCAGACCGAGACCGAGGAGGACCTGGGCAAGGAGAAGGTGCCAAAGCTCACTCTCCTTTAGCTAGTCAGACGCTGCTTTGATCGAAAGTGACTTGCAGAGACCGGGGGGGGGTGAACTATGCTTCATCAAGTCTCTGTCAGTTATAAAGAGAGAGCACTGTGAACGGGTCAAATTCCTGTTTCAATTCAAATTTGATTTTAAAATCTGTTCCCATTGTGTTCTTTTTTTTTTTTTTTTATAATAGATTCCGAACGCGTCATTGATCACAATTTCAAAGTCGCAGCGTTCTGTTTAAATGAGCTTCTCGCAACAGTGGCGACAAAAGACTTTGATTTGAAGTCGCTGTTTTTGTTAGTCCGATTTTAAAATCGGCTTCAAATGAAAGCAGTTGAAGAATAATCGCATTGTGTCTCTCAAATATCAATTCTTTGGAAGGAATTTAGGTAGCTTTTTTTTTCTTTAAAAAGCAATCAGAGACGGACACAGGAATTGACCCTGACTAAATGTTTTGATGTTGTACTTTGACCCCCCTCCGGTTCCTCCCCCTCCTGCTCTCCTCTGACCCCCCTGGTTCCTCCCCCTCTTGCTCTCCTCTGACCCCCCTGTCTCCTCCCCCCAGGGTCACGGGGGCTGCGGGCGGTACCAGCCTCGTATCCGCCGCACGGGGCTGGAGATGTACGCGGAGTGGAAGCACGTGAACGAGGACTCCCAGGAGAAGAAGATTCTGCTGAGCCCGGAGCGGGTCTACGAGATCTTCAAACGCATCTCCGACGAGGAGGACGTCATCCTGGGCATGGACCCCAAGTACTCGCGCCCCGAGTGGATGATCGTCACCGTGCTGCCCGTGCCCCCCCTTTCCGTGCGGCCCGCCGTGGTCATGCAGGGATCGGCGCGCAACCAGGTAAGGGATACGCCAGGGCTGTCCAATCGCAGTGCAGGGATTGGATAGCAATGCAGGGGGTAAGCCAGGGCTGTCCAATCGCATTGCAGGGATCAGAGAGCAATGCAGGGGGTAAGCCAGGGCTGTCCAATCGCAGTGCAGGGATCAGAGAGCAATGCAGGGGGTAAGCTAGGGCTGTGAAATCGCAGTGCAGGGATCGGAGCGCAGGTAAGGGATACACCAGGGCTGTCCAATCGCAGTGCAGGGATCAGAGAGCAATGCAGGGGGTAAGCCAGGGCTGTCCACTCGCAGTGCAGGGATCAGAGAGCAATGCAGGGGGTAAGCCAGGGCTGTCCACTCGCAGTGCAGGGATCAGAGAGCAATGCAGGGGGTAAGCCAGGGCTGTCCACTCGCAGTGCAGGGATCAGAGAGCAATGCAGGGGGTAAGCCAGGGCTGGGATCGGAGTGCAGGTAAGGGCTTTGTGATGCCACATGCCAGGGCTGGCCAATCACAATCCAGGAGGGCCATTCCACTCCAGGTGTAACGGGTAAAATGAGATAATGAACTCTGTCGGGGTGCAGGTTTAATTGGTTCAGTTGAATGATTTGAAACGGGGTTGGAAGGGCCAGCTTTAGCCACCCCTGCGATTTTTTTTATAATCAAGATCCGCTGTCCAGCCCCGCTCTCGCTCCTCCTGCTCCTCAGCCCGCTGTAAAGCCCCTCTCCCGCTCCTCTCTCGCAGGACGATCTGACCCACAAGCTGGCGGACATCGTGAAGATCAATAACCAGCTGCGTCGCAACGAGCAGAGCGGCGCCGCGGCCCACGTGATCGCCGAGGACGTCAAGCTGCTGCAGTTCCACGTGGCCACGATGGTGGACAACGAGCTCCCAGGCCTGCCCAGGGTAAGAGTCTAACCGCCATCGACCACGGCTGTAAACACACTGCAGTGCCGATGGACTAAACTCATTCTGTGACCATGAGACTTTTGGTTGAAGCGTTTTGTCATTTTAATTTATTTTGGTATTTTTTGTTTTAAGCCTTATATCCTTCTAGTTATAACAAGAGTACTACATTTTATACTAAACTCTTTCAGTGACAAACCGACTCAGTCGAAGCATTTGTCTTTTTGAATTCTAGTTTCTTTTATTCCTTAATGTAATCTATTACTAGTGTTGATTGGATGACAAATACTGAGAGTCTTCTTGTTTGTTTGCTCATAGCTAATCCTAATGTAGTCTTTTTGAGTCTCCCAGTATGCAACTGATGAAATTAACTTTATTTTCTATTGTGTGTGTGTCTCTGCTCACCCAGGCCATGCAGAAGTCTGGCCGCCCCCTCAAATCTCTCAAGCAGAGGTTAAAGGGCAAGGAAGGCCGGGTGCGCGGGAACCTGATGGGCAAGCGAGTGGATTTCTCCGCTCGAACCGTCATCACGCCAGACCCCAACCTGTCCATCGACCAGGTCGGTGTGCCACGCTCCATCGCAGCCAACATGACCTTCCCCGAGATCGTCACGCCTTTTAACATTGACCGGTACGTCTCCTTAATTATTGTATTGAGTCATTTAGACGCTTTTATCCAAAGCGACTTGCAGAGAGGGGTGAACTCTGCATCAACTGCTGCTGCTGCTGCAGAGTCACTTCCAATAGGACCTTGTTTGTTTTAAGTCTCATCCGAAGGACGGAGCTCAAGGAGGTTCAGTGACTTGCTCACACACAGTGAGTCGGTGGCTGAGCCGGGATTTGAACCTCCTGGTATCAAGCCCCTTTCTTTTAACCGCTGGACCCCCAAACCTGCTGGTTAATTAACTAACCGTCGTGAGCGTTAGGTCTGGCGCTGCACGGAGTTCTTCGTTGGGGTGGAGGTCTCCACCGAAATCGGGTGCCGAGAATCGGGTGAGGGTCACGGGTGTCGGTCGGGCTGCTTTTTACTACAGAGTGTAAGAGTTCATAGCAATGTGAGAAAAAATGAAAATAAGGGAAAACAAACTGGGGTTGCATGTATACACAGAAATGCATGACTTGTTTAGACACATGCACATACAGCTATGGCTAAACTTGTTGCATCTCTTAGACTTTTTTGAGGATTGAAGCATAATTTAAAAAAATAAAACAATATGAACGTAATTTAGATCTCAACATGATATCGCAAGTGTCTAGTGGAAGCCATACTAGTAATATATTTAATGTTAGATTTTGAAATGTCCCATTTTAATAGGTCAGTTTTTTTGGTTGAGTGTGTGGGGGGGAAACTACCAAGCGGTGTGTAATTTTTAAATCTGTTAGCATAACATTCAGCAGGTTTCATTCAACCTTTAAGAAGCAGGGTTTGTTAATTCTAGAGGGTGATGCAAAAGGTTTGGCCATGCACCCACACATGTATCCCTAGTATACAGCTGTTCTGTCTCCCAGTCCTGCCCCTGCTCAGCTGTGCCCCTTGTCTTGTTTCAGGCTCCAGGAGTTGGTGCGGAGGGGTAACAGCCAGTACCCCGGAGCCAAGTACATCATCCGAGACAACGGAGACCGGATAGACCTGCGCTTCCACCCCAAGCCCAGTGACCTGCACCTGCAGATCGGATACAGAGTGAGCCATGCCCCTTCCAGCCGCTGGCTCTCTCACTAGAACCAGGGCTGCTGGTTTTCTGTGTTTCTCTGACCTTTCTCTACTCTTCTCCTTTTTTTAAAAATTCAATTGATCCCAGTTCAGCCATTCGTGTATCTCAATCGCTGCTGAGAGTAAAATTGATGTCATTTATTTCTGTGAAACAGGTTTTAAAAATGGCAAGTCTGACTTCTTCATTTCAAAGCAGAAGAGACTCCTCTTTGTTCATGTAAATAGTCACGCTGCAGAAGGACTGTGATAGTGCGTCCTGCCTCAAATACTTTATTTTTCATTCTAGCTTCAATAAAGATGAGTCGCTTTAACATGTTTCGATCTCGTTTTGTACGCTCTGCTTGTAAATGAGAAATTAAGACTTAGCTGATTTTTATTCTCCTAATTAAACCCAGAAAAAGCTGTTCATTACAGAACCGTGTCGCTTGTTTTTACCTTCATATCGCGACTGAGCCTGATTCTGTTAAGCTTCATTTTTATTTCAAGAATTCTGTTTAATTACTCCTCGCTGATCCTCATTGCATTTCATTCTTGCAGTCCCTGAGATTATCTGTCATTGTGCTTTTTGTTATTTTCACTTGTTTAAGATTCTTTTCAGCTTAATTCCCAGTACGAAGCGTACACTGATGGCAAAGTCAATTTTAAAATCTCCTTGATTTGTAGCAAAACAAATACATCTTAATCCTAGTTTGTAATGAATAGTTTTCTCGACAGCTTAATGACTAATTGACGTTTTAAAGGGAGGTAGAGATTTGGACAATAAACAGAAAAGCAAGCCTGAACTGTAAGCACTGACATAAATTCACTTCAAATTTTTTTTTTTTCTCAGTAGGGTGGCTATGAATAGTGTAAAGCTAATTTCACTGGATATCAAATTCTACATGTACAGCTGGTTTCACAGACCTCGATTGGCACTAATCTTGCACTCTGTTGCCAGGATAGTGCTAATCGGGTCTGTGAAACCAGTCTGATGTTGGGATAGCCCATGGTGATCTAAGATCACACCCTCCCAGCCACGAGATTATTTCTCTGGATAAACTTGAACACATAGAGGAAAGGCTGTAGCCTTTTCTACTTTCCTGCTTCCCCGCCTCCACGAAATCGAGCCTCTTTTAAACACTATCCAGGGTGAGGATATCTTAACTGTCTGTTCCTCCCTTCCCAGGTGGAGAGGCACATGTGTGACGGTGACATCATCATCTTCAACAGACAGCCCACGCTGCACAAGATGTCTATGATGGGACACAGGGTGCGGATCCTGCCGTGGTCGACGTTCCGACTCAATCTGAGGTACACGGCGACCCTCCTCCCCCTCTCGCCCGTTTCCAAGTACCCTATGTTCCGTTCTCCAGGATCACCTGAGACGCACACTGAGAGGGCAACGCACACCAGCCATTCCCCTGAGAGAGAGAGAGACTGAAATATCTTCAGTTTATTTCTTAAATATTTCCCAACATAAAACCAATGTCACCTTACAATAATTGATTTTGAGTTTCAGTGTTTTAAAATAAAATATCAAACAGAATGAAATTTCAATGTACCATTTGTAATTCAGTAATATGAGAGAATTGGTCAGGGGTCTGAATACTTTTACAAGGCACTGTGTATATAGATGGATAGATAGATCTGAATTATGTTAGTTTATTTAATTTGTCTCTACTAAAATTCGAGGCCATGCGTAACTTTTAGTCCGTAACTAACGGGTTTTCTTGCCCCCTCCCCAGCGTGACGACCCCCTACAACGCGGATTTCGACGGGGACGAGATGAACCTGCACCTGCCACAGTCCCTGGAGACCCGCGCGGAGATTCAGGAGCTGGCCATGGTGCCCAGAATGATTGTCACGCCCCAGTCCAACCGACCTGTCATGGGCATCGTGCAGGACACACTGACCGCCGTGCGCAAGTTTACCAAGAGGGACGTCTTCCTGGAGCGGGTGAGAGGGGCGCAGCGGGGAAGGATCAGGTGGGGTTAGACACACAACCACCCCCCTCCCAGTCCTGGGGTTTGAGAACCACCCTGGCTGTGAATACACAGCTCTGGCCAAAAGTTTTGCATCACCTAGAATTTAGGGCTCTGGACTCTTGACCGGAGGGTCGTGGGTTCAATCCCAGGAGGGTGGACACTGCTGCTGTACCCTTGAGCAAGGTACTTTACCTAGATTGCTCCAGTAAAAACCCAACTGTATAAATGGGTAATTGTATGTAAAAATAATGTGATATCTTGTAACAATTGTAAGTTGCCCTGGATAAGGGCGTCTGCTATGAAATTAATAATAAACTACAACATGATATTGCAGTAAGTCTACCGGAAGCCATAATAGTAGTACAGTAGTATTTCATGTTAGATTTAAAAAATGTACTTTTTTGTTTGTTTTGGACAGCAGGATGGGGAAGGATTGGGTTCTGACTGCGCTCTCTCTCTCTCTCTCTCTCTCTCTCTCTCTCTCTCTCTCTCTCTCTCTCTCTGTCTGTGTGTGTGTGTGTGTGTCTCTCTCTCTCTCTCTCTCTCTCTCTCTCTCTCTCTCTCTCTCTCTCCTCTCTCTCTCTCTCTCTCTCGCTCTCTCTCTCTCTCTCTCTCTCTCTCTCTCTCTCTCTCTGTCTGTCTGTGTGTCTCTCTCTCTCTCTCTCTCTCTCTCTCTCTCTGTCTCTCTCTGTCTCTCTCTCTCTCTCTCTCCTCTCTCTCCTCTCGTGCTCTCTCTCTCTCTCGCAGGGGGAGGTGATGAATCTCCTCATGTTCCTCTCCACCTGGGACGGAAAGGTTCCCCAGCCGGCCATCCTGAAGCCGCGGCCGCTGTGGACCGGGAAACAGGTCTTCACCCTCATCATCCCAGGACACATCAACGCCATCCGTACCCACAGCACCCACCCTGACGACGAGGACAGCGGCCCCTACAAGCACATCTCCCCCGGGGACACCAAGGTGAGCCGGAGACCTCCCGTCGGAGCAGATCACAGCCCTGCGATCACCATCAAACTGTAGCCTAGCCCCGAAAACCCCTGTCACAGACTCCCGTCGGACCAGATCACAGCCCTGCGATCACCATCAAACTGTAGCCTAGCCCCGAAAACCCCTGTCACAGACTCCCGTCGGACCAGATCACAGCCCTGCGATCACCATCAAACTGTAGCCTAGCCCCGAAAACCCCTTTTCACAGCATAACTCCAGCATAGCCCCGAGGCCCCTGTCAGACCATCGCTTCTAGCTGGACAGCCCTGCCTTTATCAAACCGAAGCACGACTCCCTACACGACTGTAGCTGTGTTTTTGTAAATGGGGTGGATCCCAAGCTCAGTCCTGTGCTCTGCAATCCTGTGCCGTACCGTAGCTTCTAAAGGGGAGGACGGGGGGGGGGGGGGGAGTGACCTTTGTCCTCCTAAGCAGGGACAGAGGTCAGGCCTGCTCTCTTTGTAATTAACATTACAATGCTGAGCGCTGTGCTTCATCAGACAGCAGTGCCGCTGAAGGTTAGTCCTCTGCTCTGTACTGTCACACCATCGCTCAGTCCTACATGCTCCACAATACAGCAGCTTCTGCATGGGGACCCCAAGATTCAACATTAGCCCCGCACTGTTAATGGCATTGCAGTGTCCTGCATTGATCATGGAGAATGGTTGGTGTGTGTTGCTCTCCTCACTTTCTTTCTTTCTCTCCCCCCTCGCTCGCTCTCCCTCTCTCCCCCTCGCTCGCTCGCTCTCTCAGGTGATCGTGGAGAACGGCGAGCTCATCATGGGTATCCTGTGTAAGAAGTCTCTGGGCACCTCGGCCGGCTCTCTGGTGCATCTCTCCTACCTGGAGATGGGTCACGACACCACCAGGCTGTTCTACAGCAACATCCAGACTGTCATCAACAACTGGCTGCTCATCGAGGGTGAGTCCGGCCGGGCAGAGCCTGGGAAGGGAAGCTGGGTGTCCGAATAAAGAACACGCATCAAATACAGAGCTGTTGAGTGTGAGTGTGAGTGATGGGAGCCTCTCTGTTCTGTCCCTCAGGTCACTCCATCGGTATTGGAGACTCCATTGCTGATGCCAAGACCTACCTGGATATCCAGAGCACCATCAAGAAGGCCAAGCAGGATGTGATAGAGGTGAGTGTCCGGCTGCAGATCCTGTGCAGCAAATAACCCTTTCTCTACTGGCAGGTGTACAGGACTGGGGGAAGAAGACCAAGCAAATGGCTGTAATGTTCGGTCGCTGCTTGATTGGGTTATATAGTGGGCAGGGGGGCAGAAAGACGGGCCTCTTGTGCATAGACACTTAGAAATGACCGTGAGACGTCCTAGAGCAGAGTTGGGCAACCCTGGTCCAGGAGAGAGAGAGAGAGCCACAATCCTGCAGGTTTTTCTGGTTGTTAGGTCTTCAGGATCAGGGTTGGTCATCGCTGATCTAGAGGTGTTAAGTCTCCAGCTTGCTGTGCGATGCTGTAGTTGTAATTCTCTCCTCCTCCCCCCCCCTCCCCCCGGCAGGTCATCGAGAAGGCTCACAATAACGAGCTGGAGCCCACGCCCGGAAACACGCTGAGGCAGACCTTCGAGAACCAGGTGAACAGGATCCTGAACGACGCCCGTGACAAGACGGGCTCCTCCGCGCAGAAATCCCTGTCCGAGTACAACAACTTCAAATCCATGGTGGTGGCCGGGTCCAAGGGCTCCAAGATTAACATCTCCCAGGTGAGAGAGAAGCAGGGTTACAAACTCCACACTAGCCCTGCTGCTGCTGCACCCAGTCCTGGGGTTCAGAGCTCCCCTCAATGAAGTCTGTTATTATTATTAATATTGAAATGATCAGGAGCCAGGAGTTTGAGCAGGGTTACAAACTCACACTAGCCCTGCTGCTGCTGCTGCTGCTGCACCCAGTCCTGGGGTTCAGAGCTCCCCTCAATGAAGTCTGTTATTATTATTAATATTGAAATGATCAGGAGCCAGGAGTTTGAGCAGGGTTACAAACTCACACTAGCCCTGCTGCTGCTGCACCCAGTCCTGGGGTTCAGAGCTCCCCTCAATGAAAGTTTTATATATTCCATATTTTAAACCTGTAACTTATTGCTTGGTTATTTAAAATAGTTAACGTGTGTAGCTGTCTGAATTTTAGTGTAAATTGTATTTAGAAATGCGATTACTGCAGCAGAATTGTAACCTTGTAATTTTAAACAGTGCTGTAACTGTAGCTCTAGTTGCCCTCGGGCCTGCAGGCAGCTGTCTGACCCCCCTCCCCTCCCCTCTCCCCAGGTCATCGCCGTGGTGGGGCAGCAGAACGTGGAGGGAAAGCGCATCCCGTTCGGGTTCAAGCACCGCACGCTGCCGCACTTCATCAAGGACGACTACGGGCCGGAGAGCCGTGGCTTCGTGGAGAACTCGTACCTCGCCGGCCTCACCCCCACAGAGTTCTTCTTCCACGCCATGGGAGGGAGAGAGGGGCTGATCGACACGGCCGTCAAGACTGCAGAGACAGGTGAGGGGAGAGAGAGGGACCTGCAAGTCATGCAGGGCCAGTTACATTCTTAATTATGAATCCAAAGCGACTTGCAGAGACTAGGGGGGTGAACTCTGCTTCATCAACAACTGCTGCTGCAGAGTCACTTCCAATAGGAGCTCGTCTGTTTTGTGTCTCATCCGAAGGACGGAGCAGAAGGAGGTTCAGTGACTTGCTCAGGGTCACACACACACAGGGAGTCAGTGGCTGAGCCGGGATTTGAACCTCCTGGTATCGAGACCCCTTTCTTTAACCACTAGACCGTCCCTTGCAGACGTTGCAGGGCAGTACAGGGATACAATGCAAGCTTCATATTTGAAATGTGAACTAGGATGCAACATCTAAACGCCTTGTTACATGTTCCCATTAGTTTACCCCTTCAGTGTGTACGGAAGTCATCTTCTGTATAGAAAATACAGTGCGACTTGAATTCTGATTCTGTAGACTGGGGATCAGACACACCCCAAAACAAACGTACTAGAATTTGGACCTAAATCCTTTTAACAGATTTAATTCAGAGGACCTGGGTTGACTTTCCTTACAACGGTACATGATTTTATAAGAGCTGGCATTTAGAGCTGGGGTGGCCAATCCGTCCTGCAGGGCGATTCCGCTCCTGGTCTTTGCTCCAACCCTGTTCTAAATCGCTTAATTGAACCAATTTAATAAACCTGCATCCAGACCCTGAAGTGGTTAATCATTACATGTTAAACCTTGCATTGGAGCGGGGGGGGGGGGTGTCTCTGTTCCTGGAGGGCCGCAGTGTCTTCTGGCTTTCGTTCCACCCTGAGCTCGCCGTTACTTTTAATTAGGCTAATTTGATTAATTGGACTCATTTAACACTTCTCTCCAGGCCTATGCATCATAGATGGTGTTCCTTGAATCAAATGCATTTTTTTAAATCAAGGTTTTCAATCCTGGTCCTGGGGACCCCCTGTGTCTGCTGGCTTTCATTCCAACCGAGTTTCTCAATTAAACCCTTAATTGAACTAACATGCTTAATTAGACCTTTTTAATTGTTCTCAGCTCCTGAAAAGTTGCCTCTTATTTATTCCCCCTCAAGTTACTTTATAAAATTGTATAGTTAATTTGAAACCTCCCAACTGTTTAAAAGCCGGAAACAATTAAAGGTCTAAGTTAATGAACAGTTCAATTAAGGGTCTAGTTAAGTAATTGATAACTTGGTTGGAATGAAAACCAGCAGACACAGCAGGGGGTCCCCGGGACTGGGTTTGGGGGAACCCAGCTCTAAATCAACTGTACAAGCCCTTAAACCAGGGGTGCCCAATCCTGGTCCTGGAGGGCCGGTGTCCTCCTGGCTTTTGTTCCAACTGCCCCCTAAATTACTTAATTGGACCAATCAAGCACTTATTCAAAGGTCCAATTAAGCAATTTAGTGTACAGATGGAACAAAAACCAGGAGGGACACCGGCCCTCCAGGACCAGGATTGGGCACCCCTACCTTAAACATATCCCATTCAACAAACAATTAGATCAGTGATGTTAAAGCAGGGGACCCCCCACCCTGCTTTCAGAGGCGTGCTTAGGCCAGCCGCAATGACCCTCTGCTGCCCCCTGCAGGCTATATCCAGCGGCGGCTGATCAAGTCCATGGAGTCGGTGATGGTGAAGTACGACGCGACTGTGCGGAACTCCATCAACCAGGTGGTGCAGCTCCGATACGGGGAGGACGGGCTGGCGGGAGAGTCCGTCGAGTTCCAGAACCTGGCCACCCTCAAGCCCTCGCACAAGTCCTTCGAGAAGAAGTGAGAACCGACCCGTCCGCTCCCAGCGGCACCAAGGGCAGCCGGGATCGAGATTAAACCTACTGCAGCTTGAGAATAGGGACAGGGGGGTTCTGTACTGATGTTATAGCGTAGCTCTTTATTAAAACAAGGGAGACGAGGTCAATCCTGCTGTGGAATAAATCCGATGGTGCTGAAATAAGGGACTTGGATATTAATATCTGTACCTTGGCTGTGGCCAAAGGTTTTGCATCGTTGAGAATTTTAGGATTGAGACAATAAAGAAAAAAAAACTATAAACATAATTTTAGATCTCCTATTTTAACATCATGTAATCACACTACTAAATGATATTGCAAAAAAGTCTACCGGAAGCCATAATAGTAGTATTTCATGTTAGATTTCATAATGTCACCTTTTTGAATTTTAGTTTTTTCCCCCACATACTTGACGTAAAACTGACAAAGCTGTATGTACCTCCAATATGTAAACGTAATATTCAGCAGGTTTCATTTCACTTTATGAAAACGAATTCTATCGGCCATTCTAGCTGTGCATTCTTCTATAACTCTGTCTATTGGTTGAACTGACTAGACCTGTTTCTCCCCTCAGGTTCAAATTTGACTACACTAATGACCGTGCTCTGCGGCGCATCCTGCAGGAGGAGGTAGTGAAGGACGTGATGACCAACGCCCTCGTGCAGGGCACCCTGGAGAAGGAGTTTGAGCAGATGAAGGAGGACCGAGACATCCTGAGAGCCATCTTCCCGACGGGGGACAGCAAGGTGAGAGGGGAGGGGTGGCACGCCTTTTGAGGAGGCTCGGTGGTCCAGCGGTTAAAGAAAGGGGGCTTGTAACCAGGAGGGTCCCTGTTTAGTCCCAGCTCAGCCACTGTAACCCTGAGCAAGTCACTGAACCTCCTTGTCCTCCGTCCTTCGGATGAGACGTAAAACAAACGAGGTCCTATTGGAAGAGACTTGGGGGCTTAACTACGCAGCACAACTGCTGCTGCAGAGTTCACCCCTTAGTCTCCAAGTTGCTTTGGATAAAAGCGTCTGCTAAATGATTAAATGATATTAAATCCTCGGCTTTCTCTCCCTACAGCTATAAACAAGTTTTTGCATCGCCCTCCTTTATAGAATTAAGTAATTTTGCTTCATAAAGTCAAATGAAACCTGCTGAAATAATGTTATTGTGTTGAATTATACACTGCTTTGTAATTTCCCATATAGTTAATGGAAACTGACAAATTAAATGTGACATTTTTGAAATTTTGGCCATAGCTGTGTGTGTATTCTTGTATATGGGGAGGTTAATTCCTGTTCTGTCCACCAGGTGGTGCTGCCGTGTAACCTTGCCAGGATGATCTGGAACGCTCAGAAGATCTTCCGCATCAACACAAGAACCCCGACCGATCTGAACCCGCTCAGAGTGGTGGAAGGTAGGGCTCTCTCTGTCTCTGTCTCTCTGTACCTGTGAATTGTTGCTTGGTTATTTATGAAATAGTTAATGTGTGTAGGTTGTGGTCCTTTTTTGTGTTAACCCTAATTTTAGAATTGTAACTGGTGCACAATAATTGTAATTGACATTCTATTGACCCCAGGTGGTCTGCCTCCAGCCTTGAAACAGAATGACTTTGGGTGGGACGCTTGCCTCTGTGTATCCCTTGCTTATTAAATATCTTGGCGACCCTGGATAGATACCTGCCGCCTTTCTAAATCTTATTAAAAAGGGGTTTCATTAATCTGTTCCGCAAAACATGATGAAACGTTCCCTCTGCCCTGCCCCCCCGGTCTCTCCCAGGTGTGAAGGAGCTCAGCAAGAAGCTGGTGATCGTGAACGGGGACGACCCCCTGAGCAGGCAGGCCCAGCAGAACGCCACGCTGCTGTTCAACATCCACCTGCGCTCCACGCTGTGCAGCCGACGCATGACCGAGGAGTTCCGGCTCAGCACGGAGGCCTACGACTGGCTGTTGGGCGAGATCGAGGCCAAGTTCAACCAGTCTATCGTGAGTCCTCCTCTTTTGAGCCTCTCAGTACCGCAGTTATTCATGAGCAGATTCCCTTATCCAGGCTGACTTACAGTTAAATATCACATTACAGATAAGAGCTGTTATAAAATGCATTAAAATCAGTAGTAAGAGCAAATTCAAATGAGAAATACAGTGAGTACGTTTTGAGAGTGATTTCGCCTGGGCAGTTAAGCTTAAATATTTGGTTGTAAGAGTAAATTCCATTAAGTACAATAAATGGATGAGAACGATTTCAAAAAACGTGACTACGGTTACCTTTTAATTTGAACACTCTGGTCCCCTTCCTCATCTCCTGGTTCTCTCTCGCCTTTCACTCACTGTTGTGATAAATTGCAGTCTTTTAGAAAACAAACTCATCTGACAAACGTTTTGACCCCTTGCTCTTTTGAGCCTCTTCAGTGAGTCGCAGGAAAACAATTCCATCTCGGGGTTCTGTGACAGTTTATAAACTCCACCTTCGCTCTCGTAGTTTATGAAACCCTAGATGGAATTATTATCCTGTAACTCACTGAAGCCCATCTATTATTCTCTCTCTCTCTCTCTCTCTCTCTGTCTGTCTGTCTGTCTGTCTCTCTGTCTGTGTCTGTCTCTCTCTCTCTGTCTGTCTCTCTCTCTCTGTCTGTCTCTCTCTGTCTGTGTCTCTCTCTGTCTGTGTCTCTCTCTCTGTCTGTCTGTCTCTCTCTCTCTGTCTGTGTCTCTCTCTCTCTCTCTCTGTCTGTGTCTCTCTCTCTCTCTCTCTCTCTCTCTCTCTCTCTCTCTCTCTCTCTCTCTGTCTGTGTCTCTCTCTGAGACAGTAGCCCCCCCCCCCCCCCCCTGATTTCAGGCCCAGAGCTATCTAATCCCCACCCTGCAGATATGCGCTCTCCTCTCCTCGCTAACCCTCTCTCTCCTCCTCAGGCTCACCCTGGTGAGATGGTGGGCGCTCTGGCAGCTCAGTCTCTCGGAGAGCCCGCCACTCAGATGACCCTGAACACCTTCCACTACGCCGGCGTGTCGGCCAAGAACGTGACCCTGGGGGTGCCGCGTCTCAAGGAGCTGATCAACATCTCCAAGCGGCCCAAGACCCCCTCGCTGACAGTCTTCCTGCTGGGGCAGGCAGCACGAGACGCTGAGAGGGCCAAGGTGAGGCCCGCTGCTCTCCCCGATCGGGGACAGGGGGTGCTGCTGGAGCCTTCTCCTGCCATCTTTGGTCAACGATGTGTTTTTGGAATAGATTTTTTGTTTTTAAAAGGGAATTAGAATTGAGAATGGATCTGGGAATTGATTTTTAAATTGGATTTGACCCCAAACCCTGAGTGCAATCCTGGGTGTCCGCAGTGCTGTGAAACATAAAACACAGCAACTTAGCAGGTACAGATGTCGGTCAGTAATGACTCGACCCTACAGCTAAAGTGACGTTAATGGGAGTGGGGGAAAACCAGACACAGCCAATCGAAGTAGACAAGCAATTTGGTGGCTAGTGCCCTCCCTTTTTTAATCCCCTCCCTTCTCCTCCACTCCCTCTTTCTTCTCCCTTCTCCTCCCCCTCCTGTTCCACCCCCTCGTTCCTCTCCCAAGGACATCTTGTGCCGGCTGGAGCACACGACCCTGAGGAAGGTGACGGCGAACACTGCGATCTACTACGACCCGAACCCGCAGAACACGGTGGTGACGGAGGACCAGGAGTGGGTGAACGTGTACTACGAGATGCCCGACTTCGATGTGACCCGCATCTCCCCCTGGCTGCTGCGCATCGAGCTGGACCGCAAGCACATGACCGACCGCAAGCTCACCATGGAGCAGATCGCAGAGAAGATCAACGCAGGTCAGTCTTCGGAAAGTTCAGACATTCAACAGGGGTGGGATCTGAGAGCCAGCTAATTCAATACAGTCTAGTATAGAGAACTCAGTGCTGTACTGGAGATCTGAGAGCCAGCTAATTCAATACAGTCTAGTATAGAGAACTCAGTGCTGTACTGGGGATCTGAGAGCCAGCTAATTCAATACAGTCTAGTATAGAGAACTCAGTGCTGTACTGGAGATCTGAGAGCCAGCTAATTCAATACAGTCTAGTATAGAGAACTCAGTGCTGTACTGGGGATCTGAGAGCCAGCTAATTCAATACAGTCTAGTATAGAGAACTCAGTGCTGTACTGGAGATCTGAGAGCCAGCTAATTCAATACAGTCTAGTATAGAGAACTCAGTGCTGTACTGGGGATCTGAGAGCCAGCTAATTCAATACAGTCTAGTATAGAGAACTCAGTGCTGTACTGGAGATCTGAGAGCCAGCTAATTCAATACAGTCTAGTATAGAGAACTCAGTGCTGTACTGGGGATCTGAGAGCCAGCTAATTCAATTCAGCAGTGATTAGAAACAAGACTCCCATTGCACAGCAGTTTGATCCATTCCTGGTTTCACCAAGTTTGACACACCTGAGCTTGTTACCTACAAAATGTGGTGACTAATCAAGCTGATAGTGAAACCTGGAATGGGTGAAACTGCAATGCAATAGGAGTCCGATTTTCCATCCCTCTACAATTTTATAGTGCCTTCATCAGTGTTATTGAAACGAGAAGAAACTGAGGCGAGTGTTTCTGCCCGTGCCTTCACCCTATCCTGATAGTTACACCCGCAGTGACTGACGGTACCCGAGTTGGCATTGCGGCATGGCTCGGGTTGGTTGGGTTCCCCACCTTGCCCAGTTGATTCGCTGGGAGCGTTATTTATTCCACTCTCATTCCCTTCCCTCCTCCTCCTCCTCTCCGGTGTCTGTAGGTTTCGGTGACGATCTGAACTGCATCTTCAACGACGACAATGCGGAGAAACTGGTGCTGAGAATCCGCATCATGAACAGCGACGAGAACAAATTCCAGGAGGTCAGTGCTGGACACGCCCCCTCCAGACCACGCCCCTTTCAACCACAACCCACTCTGGTCACGCCCCCTTCCTGACCACACCCACTGATTACTCCCGGCCACACCTCCTCCCACAAACTGGGTCCTTGACCCTCCCTTAAGCTGAAGGAACACGGAACTTGGTTTCAGGAGACGAGGTTTCAACCCGCTGCTCCTGAAAGTGGCTTCGTGTTCCCAGGGCTTTTAGATTTACCCCTGAATCTTGTGGTTGATTTTGTAAGCTTTAAATGTATAGGCTGCTGACTTCCTGGTTTGAAGGTGTAGTTTTGAATGTGCTTTTTTGGGATGTACACAAGGTTTTTAAAAAAAAAAAGTGATTTTGGACAAAGGTTAATGTCCAGCTGTGTGTGACCCGATCCCTGCTGTTCTCTCTCAGGACGAGGAAGTCGTGGACAAGATGGACGACGACGTGTTCCTGCGCTGCATCGAGTCCAACATGCTGACAGACATGACCCTGCAGGGCATCGAGCAGATCAGCAAGGTGACCAGTATTTCAGAAATGGTGCAAGCGTTCTTATAGAGAGTGGTGATGCTGAATCACTGGGATCCTTTTTAAGACCCGACTTGACAAGGTTCTGAGATCAATCAGCTGTTCTGAACCGGACAAGCTCTGAGGGGCCGAACCGCCTCCTCTCGTCAGGAATTCTCATGATAAATCTGGGCACCTTGCTTGATTTATTAAACCTTTTTATTATTTCTTTCTCCAGGTGTACATGCACTTGCCCCAGACTGACAACAAGAAGAAGATAATCATCACGGAGGAAGGGGAGTTCAAGGCCCTGCAGGAGTGGATTCTGGAGACGGACGGCGTGGGGTTGATGAGAGTGCTGAGCGAGAAGGACGTGGACCCCGTGAGGACCACGTCCAACGACATCGTGGAGATCTTCACTGTGAGTCCCACTGCTAGGGACAGGACCAGGACGTGTATTGCTTTACATAGGAGCTGGTGAATAGTTTGACCCCAGCGTGTGTGAGGAGGCTGTGTGGTCCAGTGGTTAAAGAAAAGGGCTTGTAACCAGGAGGTCCCCGGTTCAAATCCCACCTCAGCCACTGACTCATTGTGTGACCCTGAGCAAGTCACTTAACCTCCTTGTGCTCCGTCTTTCGGGTGAGACGTAGTTGTAAGTGACTCTGCAGCTGATGCATAGTTCACACACCCTAGTCTCTGTAAGTCACCTTGGATAAAGGTGTCTGCTAAATAAACATAATGACTGGGGTTTGTGTAGCATTCAGTTCTCATTTCACACACTGCCCCGTTTCATTATTCTCTGTGTGTGGGTTGTTGTAATCAATCTATTGCAAACAGGATATCTATTGGT
Source organism: Acipenser ruthenus (assembly GCF_902713425.1). Taxonomy (NCBI): domain Eukaryota; kingdom Metazoa; phylum Chordata; class Actinopteri; order Acipenseriformes; family Acipenseridae; genus Acipenser; species Acipenser ruthenus. Next base: position 990,710 of record NC_081236.1, read on the forward strand.
TTTTATAGGACTGCCTTCAGAGAATGTTACTGGCTGAAAAGCCTGTCGGTCAATAAGGAAAGCTGCTGATTGGTTAATGACAGGAAAGAAGCCAGAGAAGGCGACTCAGGAAGTGCAACCCTAACTAAAAGCATGGCTTGCAAACAGATATCTTTTTTAAGTATCTTAGGGGTGTATTAAATGAATCCATGTGTTTTGTGTTTCAGGTGCTGGGGATCGAGGCTGTGCGCAAGGCATTGGAGCGGGAGCTCTACCACGTCATCTCCTTCGACGGCTCCTACGTCAATTACCGCCACTTGGCGCTGCTGTGCGACACCATGACCTGCCGCGGCCACTTGATGGCGATCACGCGCCACGGCGTGAACCGACAGGACACGGGGCCTCTCATGAAGTGCTCCTTCGAGGAAACGGTGAGGCTGCCCGCACGCCTGCTCGCTCGCTCCGCACGTCCTGAACGGTTTTCATCGCAAGATCCCCACAAGTGTCTAAACTTGATCCCAGGAGGCTCAAATCCCGGCTCAGCTGCTGACTCCGTGTGTGTGTGTGTGTGTGTGTGTGTGACCCTGAGCAAGTCACTGAACCTCCTTGGGCTCCGTCCTATTGGAAGTGACTCTGCAGCAGCAGTTGATGCATAGTTCACCCCCCCCCCCAATTCTCCAAGTTGCTTTGGATAAAATCTTCTGCTAAATGACTAAAATTCATCATAAGGAATTGAGGGTATAACGATTCACCAATATGGAGATCGCTATGCATGCAATGGTCCTGATGGGCTAATTGTGTGATTGTAATAAGATCAAATGGTCATTTTAACCCATTTTGCTAACTCAGAATGAGTTGGGGGAGAGTATTCATCTGTAAAACTTGCTTATTCAGTCAAAAACCATTTTAAGGAAACTACAATGAGCAAAGCTGTGCTTTTTGTGGTCTTGTTTCTCAATCCAAAACATGTATACCTCCTATCACGATACATCATGTCAAGAAAGCCCTCCCAGTTTCACGGCCGCGCAGTGAATCGCTCCGCCCTCCTGTAAGGAATCAAGGCTGCTTGCTGACCTCCCTCTCTCTCCTCCCCCCCCCAGGTTGATGTCCTGATGGAGGCAGCTGCTCATGGGGAGAGCGACTCGATGAAGGGGGTGTCTGAGAACATCATGCTGGGGCAGCTGGCTCCGGCCGGGACGGGCTGTTTCGATCTGCTGCTGGACGCGGAGAAGTGCAAATACGGCATGGAGATCCCCACCAACATCCCCGGCATCAGCGTGGCTGGACGTGAGTGTGCGACCACGGAGCCGTGCCACGGGAATCCTGGGACAAGCAAACGAGCGTTTCTCCTCCTATATTTATTTTTTAATGTTTTAAAAGTTATGAATTGGCTGAGAAACCAAAGTGTAGTTTTATTTATTTATATAGATAGATTAGAAAAAATACATCAGTTATTGGGTTACATTTTTATTCTTGTCCATATCTTTAAATTCTCAATCATAATTTCAGATGTATTTATATAGCGCCTTTCAAACCACAGCGGTACTGAAAGGGGGATCTTGTGAATTCTTTTGGATGAAACAGCCCAACAATAAATCTGTCCTTTTTTTTGATGGTTTATCAAACCAGACAAATAACTTCCAAGTTAATTTATTATAGATTTGTACACCAAACTGAAGTTAATCGCTTTTGTTAACTCTGTGTCTTGATGCAGGTTTCATAGCACCTCGTGCATTTCTACATTTTGAATTGGTTATTTTGTTTTGTTTCACAAGGTGTAGTAAATATAAATTGTAGTGTGACATTTTGTTTTTTTTATGAACCTCGATTCTAGATTTCAATGCAATATCCCTTTTCCTTCATGTTCTTTCGAGGAGGGTCACACTGGTTGGTTACCCCCCTCTCTGTCGGTGTGTCCCCTGTCCTCATGCTGTCTCTTGTCCTGCAGCCTCGGGTATGTTCTTTGGCTCTGCTCCCAGTCCAATGGGGGGAATGTCCCCCGCGATGACGCCCTGGAACCAGGGAGCCACGCCAGCGTACGGGGCCTGGTCTCCCAGCATCGGTGAGTCTCGATCAAAATTAAAGCACATGAGAAATAATACATTAAGTAATATATGATTGAAAGCACTGTACCATCGTAACTAACGCTCCCAACAGTGCTGCATTTAGAAATATGAAGACTTAATGAATTAGGTAACAAATGTTTTGACTGAAGTCTTTCTCAATGTCTTTGCACTTGAATATTTTTTATAGATATTTTCTAACAATTTCATATTTTGTTTTCAACCATTTTTTATTTTTTTTATGTAATGTGTAATAACTTCAGTAATTTTATAGTACAGCTCTAGCCAAAATTTTGCATCGCCTAGGATTTTAAAATTGAGACATACTGAAAAAAAAAAAATTGAAACTATATGAACATAATTTTAGATCTCCTATTTGAACATGTAATCAAAGACACTACAATATGGTGTCAAGTCTACCGGAAGCCATATTAGTACTATTTCATGTTAGATGTCCAAATGTCACCTTTTTTTTCAATTTGTAGTTTCCTCCACATATGTAAAACTGACAAAGCTGTATGTACCTCAATATGTAAACGTAATATTCGGCAGGTTTCATTTCACTTTATGAAGCTAAACTAATTCTATAGGCCGTTCTAGCTGTGCATTCTTCTATATCTCTTGTATCTATTGGTTTTTAACTGTCTCCCCCCCCCTGTCCGTCCGTCCCGCCCACAGGCAGCGGCATGACCCCCGGAGGGGCTGGATTCTCTCCCAGCGCTGCGTCCGACGCCAGCGGCTTCAGCCCCGGCTACTCCCCTGCCTGGTCCCCCACACCGGGCTCCCCAGGGTCCCCAGGTCCTGCCAGCCCCTACATCCCCTCCCCAGGTAAGCCTGCTCCTCCTCGCGGCATAGGGGAGTCTCCTCTCCTGCACCCTTCATTGTTCCTCTAGCATGAATTGCAGGTTTAATGCACAAGTCTGTCCAGGTCCTTTTGAATTGTATGCCAGGTAATAGAATATGATTACTACAGTATGTAATGTTTTGTGAACAAGCTATAGCCATCATGATTGTGGTTTTATTATAAGGATACAATTACAGGGATGGCAATAAGACTCCTGTTGCACAGCAGTTTCACCCATTCCAGGTTTTACTACCAGCTTGATTAGCCACAGTGTGTCTAGGCAACAAGCTCAGGTGTGTGATTTTAAAATCACAGTAAAACCAGGAATGGCTCAAACTGTTCTGCAGTTGTGGTCTTTCAATGGGTCAGTTGCGTGTGGCCACACCTGGTTGACCTGTCGACACCCCACTTCCTGAATTTTTTGCTTGGAGACATTTCACTCCTGAAAACCTAGATGCGACCAATATTAATTGTCTGATACTGGACTAAAAAAACATTAAGTTCTGAAGCTGTAGCATCAAAAGCATTTATTTTTTAGCTTTTTACCCAGGCCAGAATGATGATGATTATTTTATTATTATTATTATTATTATTATTATTATTATTATTATTATTATTATTATTGCAATAGATTTATTCTAGTAAATGATAAATGCATTTCTCCTTTTTACCTCCAGGTGGCGCCATGTCTCCCAGCTACTCCCCCACCTCCCCGGCCTACGAGCCCCGCTCTCCAGGGGGCTACACCCCCCAGAGCCCTGGCTACTCTCCCACCTCCCCTTCCTACTCTCCCACCTCCCCTTCTTACTCCCCGACCAGCCCCAACTACAGCCCCACCTCCCCCTCCTACTCTCCCACCTCCCCTTCGTACTCCCCGACCTCCCCTTCCTACTCCCCCACATCTCCCAGCTACTCCCCGACCTCTCCCAGCTACTCTCCCACCTCCCCTTCCTACTCCCCGACCTCCCCTTCCTACTCTCCCACGTCCCCCTCTTACTCCCCCACCAGCCCGTCTTACTCCCCTACCTCTCCCTCTTACTCCCCCACCTCTCCGTCCTACTCCCCTACCAGCCCCTCTTACAGCCCCACCTCCCCTTCCTACTCCCCGACCTCTCCTAGCTACAGCCCCACCTCCCCCTCCTACTCCCCCACCTCTCCCAACTACACCCCCACCAGCCCGTCTTACTCCCCCACCTCTCCCTCTTACTCCCCCACCTCTCCCAACTACACCCCGACTTCCCCCAACTACAGCCCCACTTCCCCCTCATACTCCCCGACCTCTCCCAGTTACAGTCCCACCTCTCCTTCCTACTCTCCTTCCAGTCCTCGCTACACCCCCCAGTCCCCGACCTACACCCCCAGCTCTCCCAGTTACAGCCCCAGCTCCCCCAGTTACTCCCCTACCAGCCCCAAGTACACCCCCACCAGCCCTTCCTACAGCCCCAGCTCCCCAGAATACACCCCGACCTCCCCCAAATACTCTCCCACCTCCCCCAAATACTCCCCCACTTCTCCCAAGTACTCCCCGACCTCTCCTACTTACTCCCCGACGACGCCCAAATACAGCCCCACAAGCCCGACCTACTCTCCCGCTTCCCCGGGCTACACCCCTACCTCCCCCAAATATTCCCCCACGTCCCCTACCTACTCCCCAACCTCTCCCAAATACTCCCCCACGTCCCCCACTTATTCCCCAACCAGTCCCAAGGGCTCCACGTACTCCCCCACCTCCCCAGGCTACTCTCCCACCTCTCCCACCTACAGCCTCACCAGCCCGGCCATCAGTCCGGACGACAGCGATGAAGAAAACTAGATGGAGGAGGGGGGCGGAGATTTGGAAAGCGCCTCCTGTGGCCGGAGGCTGACACTGCATCCATTTTTTTTCTATTTCTCAATTCTTGCCAGCCATCCATTTTTTTTTCAACTTCCAGAGCGACTAGTGAACATTTTTGTGATAGACAGAAAAAAAAGATGGGGGGAGGAGAAAAAAATTGGACCCCCACTTTTATTTTAAGGGGGAGGGGTGGGATTAATTTTTTTTCTCATGAGACTTGAATGACTGATAAGTGTCCTGTATTTTTCTGTTTGTTTATTTTTTATTGGCTACAAGGTGTAGCTACATCGTGAATTTTTATTTCTTAAGGCAAGGCAGGGTAACTAGAAGGCATTTGTTGCCCCCCCTTTTTTTTCTCTTTTCAAAAGGAGTTAATTTTCTAAAATTCCTTAACTGGAAGGATATCGCTATGGAAATGACCCAAACCTCCATAATACTGAGTTCTGGAATCTGTCAGTCTCCCCACACTATGGAATCCATTCTAGATACAGACTGTATTACTAAGTGGTCTTCTGGACTAGAATAGGTGTTATATTCAGGAGCGAAACCTCTTGTCCGAAGACCATCAAACGCTCCAGTCTCTGTTAGTGTTGCTGTGTGTTCTTTAACAGGGATCCAAACCGCATCCTGGAGAGCCACAATCCTGGAGAGAACGTTAGTGTTGACCAATTAAGAAAATTAATTGGTTTGATACTTAAGTAATTGATAACTCGGGTGGAATGAAAACCAGTAATCCCTGCGGCGCTCCTCCAGGATTGGGATTGGCAGCCTGTTTTTATAAAATCAGAGGATCGCTTGAAGTCTTCTTGAATGACAAAATCCAGTCTAATCCAGACTAACAGAAGTACCTTCAGTTTTCTGTAACGTCAAAAGACACTTTGATCAAATTATATAGTGAGGACCCTTTTTTTAAAAGAGGGATAAAATGCTATGGGGGGTGTGGAAGGTTGGATTTTTAATTTATATAGAAATTGCTAAAACCATTAAACTTGTGATCCCACAACAGCCCTCTGTCTAGAAACACAACGTTCATTAAAGCTTTTTAGATAATGTTTTTTCAAATTTTGGTGAGGCAAGACTCTCTCTGCTACTGAAAGACACAGATCTGAACTAGTTTCGAGTTTGAGAACTCGATGCGAAAACAACATTGCTGTGAAACATTGTTTTTAAAAAAAAAAAACATTAAACTGCACAAATCTGACCAGCGTACGGATCTGTAGAAACGCTCGCCTAATTCTTGTGTGTTTTTTTTTCTGTAAAATAATATTTATCCCTTCTAAGAACTTTTTTTTTTTTCTAAACTTGCCAACAATCGCATAATGCTACTAAAAACCATTTTTCGAATTGGTTCGTTCATCGGCTAGCTACTCGACACGTGGCTCAAACACGCCCCCTCTCTGTACAGTTGTGAATAGCTTTTTACAATTCCTGGTTTTTTTTTTTTTTGGTTTTGCAAGGATAATTGTTGTATAGTTTTTGTAAGGTGCAAATAAAAAAATTAAATAAAACTAGTTCTGTTTGTGTGTGCGATTTGTGAGTCTCCATTTTAACTAAATAAAATGTTAGTTTTGGTCTATAGGTACACATTACCAGTCTAGTGTTAGGGCTGTTGTGGGGTTAAATGATCCTTTTTTTAAAATAAAAACCGTACAGTACTTTTATGACATGCTAAACTATATATTAAAAGATCCCAGTCTCCCCTTTATCAAGAAGCCTTCTGGGCGTTAATGTATATAAAGGCGGTTTCTCATTTCAGTTTAATGTATAGGGTGATGTCGCCATGTGTTTGTGTGGTTTCCAATTGCTCAGAAGTGACTGCAGATTGCAATCTCTCAGTTCACACATTATTGACACTTTGCCCGCGCCTGTGGTCTGTAGGTGCCTGTGTGTGTGGGGACAAATCTAGCTCTTGAGTGACTCGAACCAAATGCATTTTCTAGAGCCCTCCAAAAGCTTGTCCTTTTATGCAGGGAAATTGGGTGTGTGAAAATTGAAGTAGGGATCACCAAGTTAGGAAGCTTGTGTTATCTGTTTCACTAGCAGCTTGCTAGTTACCTGCCCTGCCTTGAGAGAGAAAAAAACTGAATCTGCACTATATAATATATACATTATATAATGCATGCGTGAAAACAAATCTTTATAATAATAATTTATTTCTTAGCAGACGCCCTTATCCAGGGCGACTTACAAGATATCACATTATTTTTGCATACAATTACCCATTTATACATTTGGGTTTTTACTGGAGCAATCTAGGTAAAGTACCTTGCTCAAGGGTACAGCAGCAGTGTCCCCATCGGGGATTGAACCCACGACCCTCCGGTCAAGAGTCCAGAGCCCTAACCACTACTCCACATAACTAATAACATTTGAGGGGGCACTTGGGATCATTTTAATAAGCGCCAGCAGCGAGACGCTAACGTTGAGAGAACCCCTTCCCTACATTACAAATGTATAGAATTTTTTGGGGGGGTATTCAGTGTCTTTACACTGGGGGTACCCCCTGTGTCCGTGGTTGATTTCAGAAAGTGCATGGTCTGTCCTGTAGGGGGTCGGATCTCGAGCTACGGTAGCGAGTGGGCGTCTGATGCAAGGAAACACAATCTTAACACAGTGTTGGGATTGGCTATGCTGTATTGGAGCGATGCAATCCAACATCTGCTTGTGCTTCTGTTTAGGGAGCAGAGAAACTGCCACACTGTTGAGACTAAAATGCGGGTGTTCAAGATCGCGGGCCCTGGTTTCGCAAACAGACGCCCATATTTCTGTTTTAAGATCACGATTGCTTGTAAAATACAGAACTTTTATTCCAGCACTTTGATATGAGAGTTTATAGGATAGTAGATTTGGCTTGAGCACCACGACTCCTGCATCAGTATTATCAGTGAGCACCAGTTTGCCCACGGATACAGCTTCCAGGACCAGCGATCACGTGGGTGGGTCGCTAATCGCTATCCCAATCCATTGGATCTGGTCTTTACCAGCAGTTTAAACCTACAGATTACAGGGAACAGAAGCACGACTCTGAATCTGTAGCTGTGAAAGGTTCCAGGTTTTACTGGGTCGTTGACTGCACTGTTACTGGGTACACTCTATAAAACCTGGAATGGATCAGACCGCTATGGAATGGTTTGAACAGCAGCTGAAAATGCAACTTCAGAATCTGACCTGTGACCAGTTATTGCTTCAAACAGCCCTCTCTGCCTTTCACTTTGTGAAGGCTACTCTGGTTCAATCCTTTTGTTTTTTTTTTAAGTGAATGATGTAATAAATTGTCAGTGTTTTCTATGAAGTCCCTGTGCAGCCGTGTTTTTGGTGAGCTTGCCAGGGCTTCGGATTGGTTAAGATTATTTGGCAGCACTAAAATGGATGAAGTTAAGAACCTACCGTCTGCTTTCAGAGTGTGTGTCTGTCTTCTACCTTGGGAAAGGGTCTGTTGAAATAAATACCCACTGTATAGAAACTTGTACCATTTTTTGCTGTTGTGTTCCATTTTATTTTTTGGATTTGAAAAAAAAAAAAAAAAAAGGATTAAAAGTTTAAAATTTTTTTGTGGAGATGTGGCTCCTGTGTGTTTTTACCAAACTGTTTTTTGTCAATAGAAAGAATCTGAATTAAGAGGTTTAGAAAGGAAGGGTGTATTTAACATCCCTCTCCTGGCTCCTGATCATTTCAATATTAATAATAATAACAGACTTCATTGAGGGGAGCTCTGAACCCCAGGACTGGGTGCAGCAGCAGCAGCAGCAGCAGCAGCAGGGCTAGTGTGAGTTTGTAACCCTGCTCAAACTCCTGGCTCCTGATCATTTCAATATTAATAATAATAACAGACTTCATTGAGGGGAGCTCTGAACCCCAGGACTGGGTGCAGCAGCAGCAGGGCTAGTGTGAGTTTGTAACCCTGCTCAAACTCCTGGCTCCTGATCATTTCAATATTAATAATAATAACAGACTTCATTGAGGGGAGCTCTGAACCCCAGGACTGGGTGCAGCAGCAGCAGCAGCAGGGCTAGTGTGAGTTTGTAACCCTGCTCAAACTCCTGGCTCCTGATCATTTCAATATTAATAATAACAGACTTCATTGAGGGGAGTTCTGAACCCCAGGACTGGGTGCAGCAGCAGCAGCAGCAGCAGGGCTAGTGTGAGTTTGTAACCCTGCTCAAACTCCTGGCTCCTGATCATTTCAATATTAATAATAATAACAGACTTCATTGAGGGGAGCTCTGAACCCCCAGGACTGGGTGCAGCAGCAGCAGCAGCAGCAGCAGTAGGGCTAGCGTGAGTTTCTAACCCTGCAGTGAATACCTGCTATGAGCTGCACCTCTGTACAGTCTGAGTCATTTTCAGCTATCCCTTGGCGGTTCTGTGGTGTACAGTTTCTTTAATTAAAACAGTCAGCAGCGCTACCTGCTTGCCTTCTATAAAGGAAATGAGACCGCAGGCGCTCCACTCTGCTGCTCACACGGGTGCTTGTGCCTTTCATGCTATCGCGTGTGTAAAATTAGACATGACTGTTAACTGCTGTGTCTGTGTGTAAGAATCTCTTTCTTTCTCTCTCTCTCTCTTTCTTTCTTTCCTTCTCTATCATGTGCTTCTGAAGTCACTTCTGCTTTCCTACAATTGTTACATTATGAAACATACCACCTGGTGACCATGAGTCTAACAGCGGCGGCGGGGGGGGGGGGGGGGGTTGGAGGTCATGTGACCTGACCGCACCAGTGAATGCCAAGGATGTGACATCACTTTAAAGTTACCAAAACTGCCAGGGCTTGCATAGATCGCATGCAATACCGATGGGCAAATTCTCCCTCCCCCCCCCCCTCTCTCTCTCTCTCTTTCCTCTCCAGGTTTAACAAGTAAAATGAGATAATGAACTAGGTCTTGATGGAGGTTTGATTAGTTCAATTAAATGGGGGTTGGAACAAAAGAGCAGGAGTCTGATGTAAATGTTAAACAGTATTTCCAGTTCAAAGTGCATGGAAACTGGACCGAGCAAAAGGGTGGAGTTTGAGCCGCGTTTAAAATGCATTTCCATGTGACAATGTGGACAGTGAAGAAAACTGGTGGTCAGTTATTCAATGCAGTTTAAATGAGGGCAGCAGTGTGGAGTAGTGGTGAGGGCTCTGGACTCTTGACCGGAGGGTCGTGGGTTCAATCCCAGGTGGGGGGGACACTGCTGCTGTACCCTTGAGCAAGGTACTTTACCTAGATTGCTCCAGTAAAAACCCAACTGTATAAATGGGGAATTGTATGTAAAAATAATGTGATATCTTGTAACAATTGTAAGTCGCCCTGGATAAGGGCGTCTGCTAAGAATTCAATAAAATAAATATCCCAGGCTCCAGGGGTTTTTATCCTCCTCAATCCCACGTTTTGAAACTCTGCTGTCGTGCAAAACTGAGCATGGTGCTGTGGTGCACGACAGTTTTATATACACAGGACTGAGCAGGAGGAAAAACGCATTTTCTCTCTCCCATCTCTCGCTCTCTCTCCTCCCTCCCCCCTTCTCCTCTTCCCCTTCTCTTCTCCCTCCCCTCCCATCTTCCCCCCTCTCTCTCCACCTCCCTTTCTCTCTCCCCCTCCTCTTTCCTCCCCCTCCCCTCTCCCCCCTCTCTCCCTTCTCCCTTCCCCTCTCTCACTCTCTCTTTCCTCCCCTCTCTCTCCACCTCCCTTCCCCTACCCCCTCTCTTTCTCTCTCCCCCTCTCTCTTCCCTCTCCCCTCCCCTCTACCTTCCCTCTCTCTCCACCTCCCTTTCTCTCTCCCCCTCCTCTTTCCTCCCCCTCCCCTCTCCCCCCTCTCTCCCTTCTCCCTTCCCCTCTCTCCCTCTCTCTTCCCTCCCCTCTCTCCCCCTCCCTTCCCCTACCACCCTCTCTTTCTCTCTCCCCCTCTCTCTTCCCTCTCCCCTCCCCTCTCCCCCCTCTCTCCCTTCTCCCTTCCCCTCTCTCCCTCTCTCTTTCCTCCCCTCTCTCTCCCCCTCCCTTCCCCTACCCCCCTCTCTTTCTCTCTCCCCCTCTCTCTTCCCTCTCCCCTCCCCTCTACCTTCCCTCTCTCTCCCCCTCCCTTTCTCTCTCCCCCTTCTCTTCCCTCTCCCCTCCCCTCTCCCTTCCCTCCCTCTCCCCTCCCCTCCCTCTTTCTCTCAGTGTTTGGTTTCTAGTTTGAGGGTAGGGCGAGACATGAATCGACAGGAAATCTGACTCACAGCCTCCCTGCCTCCCTGTCGCAACACAACCACCCCAGACTCAAACACACAAGTAAGTCCGGAACTTTTCATCTTCTTTTTAGCTTTAGTGTTTTTCTGAATAAGTTTGTTTGCACAGTGATTTTGAAGTTTTCCCTGTGATTATACTCTGCATTTACCACAGAGTACATACAGTACCCTAGTTTGTTTTTTTAATATGCTTTACCACACCTCTCTGTGCTTTACCAGACCTCTCTGTGCTTTACAATGCTTCCCTATGCTTTACCAGACCTCTATGTGCTTTACAATGCTTCCCTATGCTTTACCAGACCTCTCTGTGCTTTACAATACTTTCACTGTGCTTATGCAATTTGCTGCGGTTTTACTGGGTGAAACAGACTTCATTGAGGGGAGCTCTGAGCCCCAGGACTGGGTGCAGCAGCAGCAGCAGGGCTAGTGTGAGTTTGTAACCCTGCTCAAACTCCTGGCTCCTGATCATTTCAATATTAATAATAATAACAGACTTCACTGAGGGGAGCTCTGAACCCCAGGACTGGGTGCAGCAGCAGCAGCAGTAGGGCTAGTGTGAGTTTCTAAGCCCTGTTTGGACCCTCACACCCTATTGATACATAGTTTAGTTTGTCTTACAGTTTCTGTGGGTGGATGCGTGTCACTTCTCTGGATTGAACCCACTCTGATGCACAGCCAATGTCTAACAAGGGAGCAGTCAGCAAAGCTCAGCTGGACGAGTTCTGTAGACATTTTGCAAGGAAACGTGATCCGATACTGCAGTCTGTTTGCCATTGCGTCAAACCAGGAGGGTTTCAGTTTGTTTGTCTCTGTCTGAATGCATGGATAAACAGAGCAGATGTTCCAGAGCTAATAACAGCCTCTAAGTGGAGTCTGATTGTATGATAAATATATTTAAACACACCTGCTTATTTGATTAGGATCATTGGTTCTCAACCCTGGTCCTGGGTAGTGGTGAGGGCTCTGGACTCTTGACCGGAGGGTCGTGGGTTCAATCCCAGGTGGGGAGGACACTGCTGTTGTACCCTTGAGCAAGGTACTTTACCTAGATTGCTCCAGTAAAAACCCAACTGTATAAATGGGTAATTGTAAAAAATAATGTGATATCTTGTAACAATTGTAAGCCGCCCTGGATAAGGACGTCTGCTAAGAAATAAATAATAATAAACTCATAGTAAAACCAGGAATGGATCAAACTGTTATGCAACAGGAGTCTTATTTCCATTCCTGCATCTAGCAGTGGTACTCAGTCCTGTTCCTCGTAATCCAGTCCAGGTTTTTACTCCAAGCAGGCTCTAATGTAGTTGACTGAACCAGCTGAGAGGCAATTAACTAATTCAGCCTGGTTGGAATAAAGACCTGGACTGGAATAAATCTCTAGGGCCAGGGCTGAGTAGCATTGCTGTAATATCACTGGCGTGAATGCAGTGTAACTGCGTGCGCATGCTGCAGGAATGCTTATGACTGGACTGGAAAATATAGTTATTCCTGGCAAACTGTTTGAAAACCAAAAAAAAAACAAAAAACACTTTCGATTAATAAGAGAAAAATGCAGACGTGGGAAAGTGGCTCTGCTCCTCGGTTTCACTTCCACGTCGACACATTTCAACAAAAAAAAGCAAGATATTTGCACCCGGAATCGAGAATCTCAAGCCAAATTTAGAATTCTGGCAAAAAAAAAAAAAATCTGGGGAAGCATATCAGTGTGACACCTGCTGCGCGGGCATGAGTGCACGCCCGTGCAACGCTAACATGCTTCCCCACCTCACACTGTGTAGCAGCCAGGCGCGTTCTGTTTCTGGTTCAGAGAACTTCTTAGAAAGACCACAACAAGTCAAGCATTGCAAAGGACAGGATATGAAAAGCAGTAATTAGCTGTGCCAGCACATAAGTGAAGTATGTAGTCGGAGTTTGCAATTTAAAAATAGACAGATAACTTTTGCTTCTGATAATTACGCGTTGTGATGAATGGGAAGCTCTTGCTGTGTAATTGCTGGCAGATCCAGGGTGTGGCCTTTAGGAAACTCTGAGCTCCCCAGAGCGTTTGTCTAGGAGATTTAACGAGTGGAATGCGTCTCGTAATTATATCAGTCAGGTGACACCCATTCCCCCATCGCCAACGAAACTAGACAAAAAGAGATCTGGACAACTGGATAAGCGCATCACCAGATCAATGCAAAAACAGAAACCGCGCCCTCTGAATGGATGCAACGTGATGCGCTTGAAAACTTTGATTTCAATTGTCAAGGTACCTGTAGAAACTAAAACAGGCAGAGAGATGAAGGCCAAACTAAAGAACCTCTTAGTGAAATTCTTTGACACAAGTTTTACCCATGGAGTAAACATATCGCGGTCGCATTTGTTTTGCATATATCCAGCTTCTAAAACGCTATTTCGGTGTCACAGTTATCAACTTCATCGTATTGATAAGCTCTAGTTTTGAGTGTGCGGCCGTGGCCGGAGGTTGCCAACAGGTCTTGTTAAAAAACAGTCAAACACAGCGTCGTTAGCGCCGGAGAGACCGCTTCCTCTGGTTAGCACAGAGATATAAATAGCGCGCTGTGTCGACCTCAAGTTATCACCAGTCGAGATAATAAGACGTGCTTTTGAGATAACGAACTCCAAACCCCGAGAGAAGGCTGCTTTATCTGATATACCCGTGCAAATTCTAATCTTGTTTTACATAGAATACCGTTTGATAAACAGATAATCCATTTCCCTATTTTGTCAAAACAAGGAAGTGTGCATTTTGCCAAATGTTAGCTTTCCAGAGAGATTTTAGAAACAGACAATACACACACTGCTGTGCAAGTCTTAGACAGGTTGCATTTCTCTGCTCTGATGCATTATGAGCATTTATTTCCTCAAAGCCTCCGCTAGTGTTTTCACTATTATAACAACCTTGACTCGCATAGAGAAGGAAACACATTGAGTGAAATATCTCCCATCACTCGATTTTCAAGGTGTGGTATCCAGAAGCATAATCCACAAGCACAGAGAAACATCATCTGTAATTAACAAACCCAGGACTGGAAGACCCAAAAAGCTGTCTAACAAGGATGAGCAATACTTGAAGATAATATCCTTCAGGAATAGAAAGAAGTCAAGCGTTGAATTGACAACAGGACTGGCAGAAGGCACAGGTGTCTTTGTCCATCCATTAACAGTCCAAAATACCTTTGACCATTGCTCCACAGTCCAGTTTCTGTGTTCTTGTGCATATTTTAGCCTTTGTAGTCTTGTTCCCCTTTCTTAACAGAGGTATTCTTACTGCAACACATCCTTCAAGTCCTGATTTTAAGAGTGACCTTCATACTGTTAATGGATGGACAACGACACCTGTGTCCTTCTGCCAGTTCTGTTGTCAATTCAATGCTCGTCTTCTTTCTATTCCTGAAGGATATTATCTTCATGTATTGCTCATCCTTGTTAGACAGCTTTTTTGGGTCTTCCAGTCCTGGGTTTGTCAAATACAGATGATGTTTCTCTCTACTTGTGGATTATGCTTCGGATACCACACCTTGAAAATCGAGTGATGGGAGATATTGCACTCAATGTGTTTCCTTCTCTATGCGAGTCAAGGTTGTTATAATAGCAGAAAACACTAGCGGAGGCTTTGAGGAAATAAATGCTCATAATGCATGAGAGTAGAGAACCGGGGACCTCCTGGTTACAAGCCCTTTTCTTTAACTACTGGACCACACAGCCTCCTTGTCGCATCTTCTGCCATTCAGATTAGCGAGCGGTACTTCATATAACACAGCAAACCTGAGAAAACTAGGTTTGAATGTCTGTTACTAGTAATAATGTGTGTCTCTCCCTCTGTCTCCCTCCTCCTCTCAGGATGCTCCTGTTCCGATCCTCGCCGGCTCAGTTCTCTGTAACTGCGCGGGAGGCTGGGCTGCACGGCTGGCGCATTGAGAAGCTGCAGCCCGTGCCTCTGCCTGCGGATCAGCTGGGATCCTTCTTCACTGGAGACGCCTACCTGGTGCTGAGCAACCGGGGCGAGGAGAGCAGCCTGCACATGTGGATCGGTGAGACACTGAGACACGCCCTGAAACACACTGCCCCCCTCCCTCTGTATGCCTCCCTCCCTGTGTGTGTGTGTGTGTGTGTGTGTGTGTGTGTGTGTGGTACAGTAACGCAGTGTCTCTGGGTGTGTGTGTGTGTGGTACAGTAACGCAGTGTCTCTGGGTGTGTGTGTGTGTGTGTGTGGTACAGTAACGCAGTGTCTCTGGGTGTGTGTGTGTGTGTGTGTGTGTGTGGTACAGTAACGCAGTGTCTCTGGGTGTGTGTGTGTGTGTGGTACAGTAACGCGGTGTCTCTGGGTGTGGGTGTGTGTGTGTGTGTGTGGTACAGTAACGCGGTGTCTCTGGGTGTGGGTGTGTGTGTGTGTGTGTGGTACAGTAACGCGGTGTCTCTGGGTGTGGGTGTGTGTGTGTGTGTGTGGTACAGTAACGCAGTGTCTCTGGGTGTGTGTGTGTGTGGTACAGTAACGTGGTGTCTCTGGGTGTGTGGGTGTGTGTGTGTGTGTGTGTGTGTGTGTGTGTGTGTGTGTGTGTGTGTGTGGTACAGTAACGTGGTGTCTCTGGGTGTGTGTGTGTGTGTGGTACAGTAACGCAGTGTCTCTGGGTGTGTGTGTGTGTGTGTGTGTGTGTGGTACAGTAACGCGGTGTCTCTGGGTGTGGGGGTGTGTGTGTGTGTGTGTGTGTGTGTGTGTGTGTGTGTGTGTGTGTGTGGTACAGTAACGCAGTGTCTCTGGGTGTGTGTGTGTGTGGTACAGTAACGTGGTGTCTCTGGGTGTGTGGGTGTGTGTGTGTGGTACAGTAACGCAGTGTCTCTGGGTGTGTGTGTGTGTGTGTGTGTGTGTGGTACAGTAACGCGGTGTCTCTGGGTGTGTGTGTGTGTGGTACAGTAACGTGGTGTCTCTGGGTGTGTGGGTGTGTGTGTGTGGTACAGTAACGCAGTGTCTCTGGGTGTGTGTGTGTGTGTGGTACAGTAACGTGGTGTCTCTGGGTGTGTGGGTGTGTGTGTGTGTGTGTGTGTGTGTGTGTGTGTGGTACAGTAACGCAGTGTCTCTGGGTGTGTGTGTGTGTGTGGTACAGTAACGCGGTGTCTCTGGGTGTGTGTGTGTGTGTGTGTGTGTGTGTGTGTGTGTGTGTGTGGTACAGTAACGCAGTGTCTCTGGGTGTGTGTGTGTGTGTGTGTGTGGGTGTGTGTGTGTGGTACAGTAACGCAGTGTCTCTGTGTGTGTGTGTGTGTGTGTGTGTGTGTGTGTGTGTGTGTGTGGTACAGTAACGCAGTGTCTCTGGGTGTGTGTGTGTGTGTGTGTGTGTGTGTGGTACAGTAACGCGGTGTCTCTGGGTGTGTGTGTGTGTGTGTGTGTGTGTGTGTGTGTGTGTGTGTGTGTGTGTGGTACAGTAACGCAGTGTCTCTGGGTGTGTGTGTGTGTGTGTGTGTGTGTGTGTGTGTGTGTGTGGTACAGTAACGCGGTGTCTCTGGGTGTGTGTGTGTGTGTGGTACAGTAACGCAGTGTCTCTGGGTGTGTGTGTGTGTGTGTGTGTGTTTGTGTGTGTGGTACAGTAACGCGGTGTCTCTGGGTGTGTGTGTGTGTGTGTGTGTGTGTGTGTGTGTGTGTGTGTGTGTGGTACAGTAACGCAGTGTCTCTGGGTGTGTGTGTGTGTGTGTGTGTGTGTGTGTGTGTGTGTGGTACAGTAACGCGGTGTCTCTGGGTGTGTCCTGCAGGTGAGAAGTCGTCCCGGGACGAGCAGGTAGCCTGTGCCATGCTGGCCACTCAGCTGGATGATTTCCTGGGTGGGAACCCGGTGCAGCACCGGGAGGTGCAGGGGTTCGAGTCCCCCGAATTCATGAAGCTCTTCCCCAGAGGAGTCACCTACAAGGTGGGGCTGGAGCCTTAGAACAGCTTCCATAGCAAAGTGTAATACAGCACTGTGACAGCATGGAGGAGTGTAGGCAAGCATTGTAAAGCACAGAGAGGTGTGGTAAAGCATAGGGAAGCATTGTAAAGCACAGAGAGGTCTGGTAAAGCATAGGGAAGCATTGTAAAGCACAGAGAGGTCTGGTAAAACATAGGGAAGCATTGTAAAGCACAGAGAGGTCTGGTAAAGCATAGGGAAGCATTGTAAAGCTTGGAGAGGTATTGTAAAGCATAGGGAAGCATTGTAAAGCACAGAGAGGTGTGGTAAAGCATAGGGAAGCATTGTAAAGCACAGAGAGGTGTGGTAAAGCATAGGGAAGCATTGTAAAGCACAGAGATGTCTGGTAAAGCATAGGGAAGCATTGTAAAGCACAGAGATGTCTGGTAAAGCACAGAGAGGTCTGGTAAAGCATTGTAAAGCACAGAGAGGTCTGGTAAAGCATAGGGAAGCATTG
This sequence comes from Acipenser ruthenus, assembly GCF_902713425.1. NCBI lineage: Eukaryota > Metazoa > Chordata > Actinopteri > Acipenseriformes > Acipenseridae > Acipenser > Acipenser ruthenus. The sequence continues at coordinate 1,008,032 of NC_081236.1, forward strand.
TAAAGCACAGAGAGGTATGGTAAAGCATAGGGAAGCATTGTAAAGCACAGAGAGGTGTGGTAAAGCATAGGGAAGCATTGTAAAGCACAGAGAGGTCTGGTAAAGCATAGGGAAGCATTGTAAAGCACAGAGATGTCTGGTAAAGCACAGAGAGGTCTGGTAAAGCATTGTAAAGCACAGAGAGGTCTGGTAAAGCATAGGGAAGCATTGTAAAGCACAGAGAGGTGTGGTAAAGCATAGGGAAGCATTGTAAAGCACAGAGAGGTCTGGTAAAGCATAGGGAAGCATTGTAAAGCACAGAGAGGTCTGGTAAAGCATAGGGAAGCATTGTAAAGCACAGAGAGGTCTGGTGAAGCATAGGGAAGCATTGTAAAGCACAGAAAGGTCTGGTAAAGCATAGGGAAGCATTGTAAAGCACAGAGAGGTCTGGTAAAGCATAGGGAAGCATTGTAAAGCACAGAGAGGTCTGGTAAAGCATAGGGAAGCATTGTAAAGCACAGAGAGGTCTGGTAAAGCATAGGGAAGCATTGTAAAGCACAGAGAGGTATGGTGATGCACATAATAAAATAGGGCAAACTAACCCTTATGTGAGTTTCCCACAGTGCTACACAAACCGATTATTCACATTGAGCTCTCGACAGCAATCAGGTGCTGATTTAACCATTCCTGGTGAAACGAGTGCAGAAACAGCGGCTCGGGTTTGTGACGATCGCTGCTTTTCTTAGACTCTGTGGAGAACAGCGATCCACGCAAACCCAAGCAGCTGTTTCCGCGCTCGTTCCCCTCGGAGCGGTGAATGAGCCCGATGGACTCCAGTGCCCTGCGCGGAGCTCGGTGCTGATCATGCCGATCGGTTTTCCCGGCAGGAAGGGGGAGTGGAGTCGGGGTTTAGGAAGAGCCGGCCAGGCTCCGCCCCTCCGAACCGACTGTACCAAATCAAAGGGAAGAGCAACATCCGAGCGAGAGAGGTGGAGCTGAGCTGGGGCAGCTTCAACAAGGGAGACTGCTTCATACTGGATCTGAACCAGGTGAGAGGGGAGAGGGAGAGAGGGGAGAGGGGAGAGGGAGAGAGGGGAGAGGAGAGAGAGGGGGAGAGGGGAGAGGGGAGAGGGAGAGAGGGGAGAGGGGGGTGAGGAGAGGAGAGAGGAGAGAGGAGAGAGGGGGAGAGGGGGGGTGCAATGGGTTACCCAGCCATGTTGTTGGTGCAGAATCACTGGGATCCTTTAAGACCAGACTTGACAAAGTTTTGAATGGCCCCTCTCGTTGATAACGATTCCTCTATCCCTCTATCCCTGTGTGCCTGTCCCTGTGTCCCTGTGTTCATGTTCTCTCTGCGTCCCTGCGTTCACGTTGTCTCTCTGTCCCTGCGTTCACATTGTCTCTCCGTCCCTGTGTCTGTCCCTGTGTTCATGTCCTCTCTGTCCCTGCGTTCACGTCCTCTCTCTCTGTCCCTGCGTTCATGTCCTCTATGTCCCTGCGTTCACGTCCTCTCTCTCTGTCCCTGCGTCTCTCTGTCCCTGCGTTCACGTCCTCTCTCTCTGTCCCTGCATTCATGTCCTCTCTCTGTCCCTGCATTCATGTCCTCTCTCTGTCCCTGTGTTCACGTCCTCTCTCTCTGTCCCTGCGTCTCTCTGTCCCTGCGTTGACGTCCTCTCTCTCTCTGTCCCTGCGTTCACGTCCTCTCTCTCTGTCCCTGTGTCTCTCTGTCCCTGCGTTCACGTTCCTCTCTCTCTGGAAGGTGCTGATCTCTTGGAGCGGCTCTCAGGCCAACGTGTTTGAGAAGCAGAAGATGAACGAGATCGCCTCCCTGATCCGAGACACGGAGAGGCTGGGCAAAGCCACGGTGCGCTCCGTGTGTGAGGGGGAGGAGCCACCGGAGATGCTACAGGTACCACGAAACTGACCAGGAGCAGCATGCCTCAACACCCTGCGAGCATACAGACTGTATGCACCACGCACACTACCCCTGCCATCGGAAACGGGTTGCAGCTGACTAGGATTTTAGGATTGAGACATCATTTAAAATATATAGATATATTTATTTAATACAGTTTTGTAATTTATGAAAAGGAGTTTTTCTCACTTTTTAAAAAGCATGTTTATTTTTTCTGAGTGTAATGCCCCGCCCTCTGTTTGATTGACAGGTTCTGGGACCAAAGCCGGCGCTGAAGGAGGGCTCTCCGGAGGAGGATCTCCAGGCCGACACCTCTAACTCCGCCTCCCTTTACAAGGTGAGCGACTGCTGCCCCCTGCAGGGCAGGATGAGCACTGCACTACAAAAAAAAAATCTGTAACATTCTGTATGTAAGCTTCCTATACGTAGAAATACTAAAACGAGATAATAATTTCAATGACGAACGTTTCCACTAGATTCAGGCTTTCTCACTGTCTTCTGTTTATTTTCCACTGAAGACGCTTGTCAAAAGCTTTGTGATTGATTTTTTTTTTTTTTTTTTTTTTTGCAGTATTTTAATGTATAAAACCTTGTATTTGAGCTAAAACTATATAATTCTATGAATCGTACCATAGATCTCAAATGTGCAGTTCTGAAATGTTTTTCAACTAGGATGCAGCAAGTTAGGATCACAGCGAGTTATATCTACAGTGACAGATTAGCAGTGCAATAGTGCAAGGATAGCGCAGCAGCTGAGGATCCAGTAACGTGGTGCTGAGGTCAGGCGAGTCCAGCGCAGAGCAGGAGGGGCGGATCAGGAGATCTACAAGCGCAGGGAGGACGATGTTTTCCGTGACTCTTGACTGATTCCCGAGTATCTCCGTGTCAGGTGTCGGACGCTACAGGGGCGATGAAGCTCAGCAAGGTCTCGGAGAAGAGCCCCTTCGGTCGGGAGCTGCTGGTTCGAGAGGACTGCTTCGTTCTGGATAACGGAACCAACGGCAAGATCTACGTGTGGAAAGGTAAGCCACTGAACCTCCTTGTGCTCCGTCCTTCGGATGAGACGTAAAACAAACGAGGTCCTATTGGAAGTGACTCTGCAGCAGCAGCAGCAGTTGTTGATGATGCAGAGTTCACCCCCCTAGTCTTGGATAAAAGCGTCTGCTAAATGACTATTATTATTATTATTATTATTATTATTATTATTATATTTATTTCTTAGCAGACACCCTTATCCAGGGCGACTTACAATTGTTACAAGATATCGCATTATTTTTACATACAATTACCCGTTTATGCAGCTGGGTTTTTACTGGAGCAATCTAGGTAAAGTACCTTGCTCAAGGGTACAGCAGCAGTGTCCCCCCACCGGGGATTGAACCCACGACCCTCCGGTCAAGAGTCCAGAGCCCCTAACCACTACTCCACACTGCTGCCCTATAATAATAATAATACTTTCAAATGCAGTACACATGTTAATGCTAACGTATGGGGTAGGCATTAGCGCTACAGCCTGACATTTTAACTGTAATGTTTCCTTACTAATAAAAAATGATTGGTCTTGGCTGTGCATATTACGCAGCGTTGGGTATAGACTGTGGTGCCCCCCCCCCCCCCCTCCTCACGTCTGTGTTTCTGCAGGCAGTGGGGCGAACGCAGAGGAGAAGGCAGCGGCTCTCAAAGTGGCTGATGATTTCATACAGCAGATGAACTACTCCAAACTCAAGACTCAGGTACTGGGAGTTGATTTGTTTCCCGCATCACTTTTATTTTACTGGTGTTGTTGGTTTTAAACACGTCATTAACGTTAGATTTTAAAAATATTAAAACATTTAGATTTATTTTAATCTCTCCTCTCCCTCTCTCTCTCTCCCCTCCTCATCTCTCGCTCTCTCTTCCTCATCTCTCCCCCTCTCTGTTGCTCATCTCTCCCTCTTCCTTCTCCCTCCCTTCTCTCCTCTCCCCCTCCTCCTCATCTCCCTCCTCTTCTTCCTTCCTCCCTCCATCCCTCCCTCCTCCCCCTCTCTCCTCTCCCCTCCTCTCCTCCCCCTCCCTCTCCTCTCCTCATCTCTTCCCTCTGTTGCTCCCCTTTCCTCTCCCCTCTCCTCCCTCTCATCTCCCCTCCTCCTCTCCTCTCCTCTCCTCTCTCTGTCCCCTCTTCTTCCTGCTCCTCTCCTCTCCTCCCCTCCCCCTCTTTCTTCCCTCCCTCCTTTCTTTCCCTCCTCCTCTCCTCCCACCTCTCCTCTCCTCTCCCCCTCTCCCCTCCTCTCCTCTCTCCCCTCCTCCTCTCCTCTCCCCTCCTCCCCCCTCTCCTCTCCTCTCCTCCTCTCCTCTCCTCCTCCCTCCTCTCCTCCTCCCCTCCTCCTTTCCTCTCCTCTCCCCTCCTCCTCTCCCCTCCTCCTCTCCTCTCCCCTCCTCCCCCCTCTCCTCTCCTCTCCTCCTCTCCTCTCCTCCTCCCTCCTCTCCTCCTCTCCCCTCCTCCTCTCCCCCCTTCTCCTCTCCCCTCCCCTCCCCTCCTCTCCTCTCCCCTTCTCCTCTCTCCTCTCCCCTCCTCCTCCCCCCTCTCCTCCTCCGTCCTCTCCTCTCCCTCCTCTCCTCTCCCCTCCTCTCTCCCCTCCTCCTCTCCTCTCCCTCTCCTCTCTCCTCCTCTCCCCTCCTCCTCCCCCCTCTCCCTCTCCTCTCTCCTCCTCTCCCTCTCCTCTCCCTCTCCTCTCCTCTCCTCTCCTCTCTCCTCTCCTCCTCCTCTCCTCTCCTCCCTCTCCTCTCTCCTCCTCTCCCCTCCTCCTCCCCCCTCTCCCTCTCCTCTCCTCTCCTTCCCCTCCCTCTCCTCTCCTCTCCTCTCCCCTCCTCCTCTCCTCTCCTCTCCTCTCCAGGTTGAGATCATCCCTCAGGGCAGGGAGGGTGTCCTGTTCAAACAGTTCTTCAAGTCCTGGCACTAGGAGTGCTGTTCAGATGCTGCTTTTGTATTTGATATCCCAGCTGTCCTGATCTCATGTTTGCTGAACAGGAGCTACAATCCCACTGCGCTCCGTGTCTGACTGTAAGCCTGCAGGTGCAATAAACTCAGTGCAGCAATCTGAAAATCTCGTGTTGTGTGTTTTTTTGATTGTAACATTAAGATTTCAACTCACAACTGGGGACGGTGCAACCTACAGCTCTGGCCAAAAGTTTTGCATCACCTAGAATTTTAGGATTGATGCATCATTTAAAAAAAAAAAAAAAACCTGTATGAACATAATTTTGATCTTTTATTTAACATCGTGTAATCAAAGAAACTACAAAATGATCTTGCAAAAAAAAGTCTACCGGAAGCCATAATAGTAGTACAGTAGTATTTCGTGTTAGATTTTGAAATGTCACATTTCTTCATTAAGTATATGGAAAACTACAAAGCGGTGTGTGATTCAATATGTTAACGTGACATTATTCAGCAGGTGTCATTCGACTTTATGAAGCAGAATTAGTTAATTCTATATAGAGGCTGATGCAAAACTTTTGGCCAGAGCTGTGGACCTTTTTAAATACTGCTTTTAATCTTCACTGTTCTACACTTGGCTACACAGGTCTCAAATGTGCAGTTTCGAAAGACACACATGTCTTGGCAAACATGCATTTCCATTTTAAATCTGGCGCTATACTCCGCTGATACCCGTACCCGGAATTGCCTTTAGAAGCATTTATCATCAGTTAATGTGTTGATTTTCAAAAACAAGAACGCCTGTCCTTCCCTTGCCTTTACAATTGAGTACCAATTAGCTTCTGCGCTGTTTTGAAAGCTGTCTGCCAACCCAGGGACAGAAATAAGACTCCCGTTGCACAGCAGTGTCGCCCAGTCCAGGTTTTACTACCAGCTTGATCAGCCCCCAGTGTGTCTAGGTAACAAGGTGAGGTGTGTTTGATTATTAAACTCCTAATGAAGCCAGGATCAAAGCTGCTGTGCAACGGGAGTCTTATTCCCTGGGATTGTGTTTGATCAAGCCCCGCCCACTTCCTCCTTGAATTCCCCCAGAGCCTGGTTATTATAATCAGGTTGTAAAGCAGTACAAAGATCATGTTGTTTCACCAGCTGCGATGGATGCAAAGGGCAGGAGACGAAGAGAGAGCCAGTAACTGAACTGGAGAGACGCTTCGAGGCAGGTAGGTCTGCATTCCAAATCTTTCATTACTTGATCTGTGTTCCCCCATCTACCTCTAAACCAGGGGCGCCAGACTCTGGACGGACGTGGTGTCTCCTGGCTTTCCGTTTTTTGGGCTCCAGTGCCTTCATCAGTGTTATTAAAACTAAACTGAGTCAAGCAGACCAGCGTTTGGGCTCTAGTGCCTTCATCAGCGTTATTGAAACTAAACTGAGTCAAGCAGACCAGCGTTTGGGCTCCAGTGCCTTCATCAGAGTTATTGAAACTAAACTGAGTCAAGCAGACCAGCGTTTGGGCTCCAGTGCCTTCATCAGTGTTATTGAAACTAAACTGAGTCAAGCAGACCAGCGTTTGGGCTCCAGTGCCTTCATCAGTTTTAGAAGTAGAAATTTACAAGATAATCTTTATCCAGAATGTTTGTCTACTTGACTGGGTCTATTAAAGCGTTGCTTTCATTTCGGATCGTGTTGAAAGTTATTGATTTGGCTACAGGACAGACGCCCCCGGTCTGAACAGGAGGTAGGCGAAGCACATTCATTATGAGACATAGAATCACAAACAGAGTCATAGAAAAAAAACAAACGAACCAGGAACTGACCGCGTTATAAACACGTCCACTGGCAGTCAGTTACGCAATCAGGCGATGAAAAGGTTTTTAAAACAAAGCTGTGTTGCATGTTACTGGCAAGTCTAAAGGTCGTCTTTATGAAGGAAATAAGTAGATGATTACCAGAAATGCAGGTCGCGTTTTTAAAGAGGATTGTTTTATTATTATTTATTTCTTAGCAGACACCCTTATCCAGGGCGACTTACAATTATTACAAGATATCACTTTATTTTTACATACATATACATTGTTTTTTACACATTATTTTTACATAGAATTACCCATTTATACAGCTGGGTTTTTACTGGAGCAATCTAGGTAAAGTACCTTGCTCAAGAGTACAGCAGCAGTGTCCCCCCACCTGGGATTGAACCCACGACCCTCCGGTCAAGAGTCCAGAGCCCTGACCACTACTCCACACTGCTGCCCTATGTATATATATACTGTATATATACACCGAGCATCAAATGGTAAAGCATAGGGAAGCATTGTAAAGCACAGAGAGGTGTGTAAAGCATAGGGAAGCATTGTAAAGCACAGAGAGGTATGGTAAAGCATAGGGAAGCATTGTAAAGCACAGAGAGGTCTGGTAAAGCATAGGGAAGCATTGTAAAGCACAGAGAGGTCTGGTAAAGCATAGGGAAGCATTGTAAAGCACAGAGAGGGCTGGTAAAGCATAGGGAAGCATTGTAAAGCACAGAGAGGTGTGGTAAAGCATAGGGAAGCATTGTAAAGCACAGAGAGGTCTGGTAAAGTATAGGGAAGCATTGTAAAGCACAGAGAGGTGTGGTAAAGCATAGGGAAGCATTGTAAAGCACAGAGAGGTCTGGTAAAGCATAGGGAAGCATTGTAAAGCACAGAGAGGTATGGTAAAGCATAGGGAAGCATTGTAAAGCACAGAGAGGTCTGGTAAAGCATAGGGAAGCATTGTAAAGCACAGAGAGGTCTGGTAAAGCATAGGGAAGCATTGTAAAGCACAGAGAGGGCTGGTAAAGCATAGGGAAGCATTGTAAAGCACAGAGAGGTGTGGTAAAGCATAGGGAAGCATTGTAAAGCACAGAGAGGTCTGGTAAAGCATAGGGAAGCATTGTAATGCACAGAGAGGTCTGGTAAAGCATAGGGAAGCATTGTAAACCACAGAGAGGTCTGGTAAAGCATAGGGAAGCATTGTAAAGCACAGAGAGGTGTGGTAAAGCATAGGGAAGCATTGTAAAGCACAGAGAGGTCTGGTAAAGCATAGGGAAGCATTGTAAAGCACAGAGAGGGCTGGTAAAGCATAGGGAAGCATTGTAAAGCACAGAGAGGTCTGGTAAAGCATAGGGAAGCATTGTAAAGCACAGAGAGGTGTGGTAAAGCATAGGGAAGCATTGTAAAGCACAGAGAGGTCTGGTAAAGCATAGGGAAGCATTGTAAAGCACAGAGAGGTCTGGTAAAGCATAGGGAAGCATTGTAAAGCACAGAGAGGTCTGGTAAAGCATAGGGAAGCATTGTAATGCACAGAGAGGTCTGGTAAAGCATAGGGAAGCATTGTAAAGCACAGAGAGGTCTGGTAAAGCATAGGGGAGCATTGTAAAGCACAGAGAGGTGTGGTAAAGCATAGGGAAGCATTGTAAAGCACAGAGAGGTCTGGTAAAGCATAGGGAAGCATTGTAAAGCACAGAGAGGTGTGGTAAAGCATAGGGAAGCATTGTAAAGCACAGAGAGGCGTGGTAAAGCATAGGGAAAAGCATGCAAAATCACATTATACATTATTTCACATTATACAGATATCACATTATTTTTACATACAATTCCCCATTTATACAGTTGGGTTTTTACTGGAGCAATCTAGGTAAAGTACCTTGCTCAAGGGTACAGCAGCAGTGTCCCCCACCTGGGATTGAACCCACGACCCTCCAGTCAAGAGTCCAGAGCCCTCACCACTACTCCACACTGCTGAGTATTCAGTGGTTGGTTGCTGGAGTAACACATTCCTATTGATAATTAGTAATGAAGACAGACACGTCAGGTATGATGCAAGCCTAGAAATACCAGTCATGGAGGCGACAGACAGAGAAGCCTCCAATACCTCCAGGATCATCAGTGAATCAGTCTGAGGGCTCTCCAGGGTTTTCATGCAATCTGCTCAATTGCCTGCCTGTAAATACCAGCGGCACGTATTGCATCTTCAACAGTCACCTTCAATGTAAGGAATGTAATGTTGGGTATTTGGAACTAATCAATGGTCAACATTTGAAACACGGTCTGGTCTCCTCCTTGTAGTGTAACACAGTCATTAATTCCACGTTTACCCAGCAGCTTCCTGGGTGCTTGCAGTGTGTTTGTCTGCCTGGTGCGACGATTAGAAAAAATTAAAACTGCAGCGTGTTTTTCTTTTTTTTCTGTGTCTCCAGACTCGACCGGATCTGAAGGATTTCTACAGCTTGGAGGAGTGTGTGAGCTTCATCACACAGTGGAGCCAGGAGGTGGAGAGACTGAGCAAGGTACAGAGAGGGGGAGGGGGAGAGGGAGGGAGAGGGAGAGGGAGAGGGGAGAGGGGAGAGGGGAGAGGGGAGGGGTGTGTGAGCTTCATCACACAGTGGAGTCAGGAGGTGGAGAGACTGAGCAAGGTACAGAGAGGGGAGAGGGAGAGGGGCAGGGGGCAGGGGGCAGGGGGCAGGGGGCAGGGGGAGAGGAGGAGAGGGGAGGGGGGAGAGGGGAGAGGGGAGGGGGGAGAGGGGAGAGGGGAGAGGGGAGAGGGGAGGGGGAGAGGGGGTGTCAGCTTCATCACACAGTGGAGTCAGGAGGTGGAGAGACTGAGCAAGGTACAGAGAGGGGGAGAGGAGGGGAGAGGGGAGAGGGGAGAGGGGAGAGGGGAGGGGGAGGGGGGTGTCAGCTTCATCACACAGTGGAGTCAGGAGGTGGAGAGACTGAGCAAGGTACAGAGAGGAGGGGAGAGGGGAGAGGGGAGAGGGGAGAGGGGAGAGGGGAGGGGGAGAGGGAGAGGGGAGGGGGAGAGGGGAGGGGTGTGTGAGCTTCATCACACAGTGGAGCCAGGAGGTGGAGAGACTGAGCAAGGTACAGAGAGGGGCAGGGGGCAGGGGGCAGGGGGCAGGGGGCAGGGGGAGAGGAGGAGAGGAGGAGAGGGGAGGGGGGTGTCAGCTTCATCACACAGTGGAGTCAGGAGGTGGAGAGACTGAGCAGGGTACAGAGAGGGGGGAGGGGGAGAGGGAGAGGGGAGAAGGGAGTCAGCTTCATCACACAGTGGAGCCAGGAGGGGGAGGAGGGGGGAGGGGAGGGAGAGAGAGGGGAGAGGGGAGAGGGGAGAGGAGGGCAGGAGAAGGGAGTGAGGAGAGGGGGAGAAGGGGGTAGGGGTAGGGGAGAGGGAGAGGGAGAGGGAGAGGGAGAGGGAGAGGAGGGCAGGAGAAGGGTGCGAGAAGAAAGAGGGGGAGAAGGGGGTAGGGGAGAAGGTTGGAGGGGGCAAGGGGTCAGAAGAAGGGGAGAGTGGACAACAGAAAGAGAGAGAGAGAGGAGGAAGATCGCAGTAACAAAAGAGTCTATCCCTGCAGCACGAACCGAACAAGGAGCGAGACGGAGGGAGAGCAGAGGAGGGAGGAGGGAAGGAGAGAGACAGAGGAGTGAAGGAGGCTCCCACTGACAACGACTGCAGCTTGGAGGCGTGTCGACAGCGCATACTGGACTGGGCCAAGGAGCTCAACGCGGCGGCTGAGGTACTGGGTTTTAGCCATTTATGCAAGCGCTTGACGAGCCGCACTTATGTGAAAAGAAAAAAAGCCATTTGAAGTTTCTTTTCCTTCACAGCACAGAAAGACGGGCGAGATGGTGCTGGAGGGGAGCCCTGCGGAGCAGGAGGAGGAATCAGCCAGGAAAGAGGAGGGGGGAGAGCAGGAGAAATCCCAGCGCATCATGGAATGGGCCAGGGAGCTGCAGACTGTGTCTGAGGTATATGAGAGACCGCACAGTATGGAAGCCTACAGCAACATTTTAGGATTGAGACAATTTTAAAAATATATATATATATGAACATAATTTAAGCAGTGTGGAGTAATGGTTAGGGCTCTGGACTCTTGACCGGAGGGTCGTGGGTTCAATCCCAGGTGGGGGACACTGCTGCTGTACCCTTGAGCAAGGTACTTTACCTAGATTGCTCCAGTAAAAACCCAACTGTATAAATGGGGAATTGTGTGTAAAAATAATATGATATCTTGTAACAATTGTAAGTCGCCCTGGATAAGGGCGTCTGCTAAGAAATAAATAATAATAGATCTTTTATTTAACATCATGTAATCAAAGAAACTACAAAATGATTTTGCAAAAAAAGTCTACCGGAAGCCATAGTAGTAGTACAGTAGTATATCCTGTTAGATTCCGGAAGGTCAGATGCTAATGAGATGCTAATGAGATGCTAATGAGATGCTTGTCGTGGCTGTCTGCAGGGCTGCGGATTGGCTGAAGGGGGTATGGCTCGGTCGCTCGGAGAGCTGGGTTTGGACAGTAAGAGACTGGGTCCCGTGCTGCCCCTGCTGGAGTTCATCACCTGGTCTCTGCTGCAGGAGCGCACACAGGTGAGGCATTCACACCAACACAGGGACACTGCCTGGACGTTCACACCAATACAGAGAAGAGGGACACTGGGAGCACCCTTATAGAAGTGTCCCATAGTACAAGCACAACATAGTGTAATGAAGCACAGTGACAGCACGGTAAAGCATAGGGAAGCATTGTAAAGCACAGAGAGGTCTGGTAAAGCATAGGGAAGCATTGTAAAGCACAGAGAGGTCTGGTAAAGCATAGGGAAGCATTGTAAACCACAGAGAGGTATAGTAAAGCATAGGGAAGCATTGTAAAGCACAGAGAGGTCTGGTAAAGCACAGGGAAGCATTGTAAAGCACAGAGAGGTGTGGTAAAGCATAGGGAAGCATTGTAAAGCACAGAGAGGTATGGTAAAGCATAGGGAAGCATTGTAAAGCACAGAGAGGTGTGGTAAAGCATAGGGAAGCATTGTAAAGCACAGAGAGGTGTGGTAAAGCATAGGGAAGCATTGTAAAGCACAGAGAGGTGTGGTAAAGCATAGGGAAAAGCATGCAAAATTGCAAAAGGCAAATAGCCGACTCATCCCTGTCACTGACATACACCTGGGCTCAGTTTGTTCCTCTGTCCCGTCTCTCAGTTTTGATTTGATGCTTGTTTTAGGGAGGCGTCCCGGAGCTGTGGCTGTCGACCAAGCAGCGTTCCCACAGAGCCGGTGAGTGTGGCTGTTCCACAGGGAGCATGGGATCTGGAGCCGGGTTCGGGAAGCAACTGCTTCTCCTCACTGCGCTACAGCGCACCCTACTGGCAGAAAACACCTCCAGTGAAATTTCCCCTTTAGTTCTTTTCCACCTTTAAGTGTTTCTTGAGATTAGGCTGTGTGGTCCAGTGGTTAAAGAAAAGGGCTTGTAACCAGGAGGTCCCCGGTTCAAATCCCTCCTCAGCCACTGACTCATTGTGTGACCCTGAGCAAGTCACTTAACCTCCTTGTGCTCCATCTTTCAGGTGAGACGTAGTTGTAAGTGACTCTGCAGCTGACGCATAGTTCACACACCCTAGTCTCTGTAAGTCGCCTTGGATAAAGGCATCTGCTAAATAAACAAATAATAATAATAATAATAATAATATAGTTTAATCAGACACACCTGAGTTTGTTACGTAGACAGACTTGGCTGATCAAGCTGGTAATAAAACCTGGACTGGGTGACACTGCTAATAATAACAATAAAGCAGTTTAACTTATGCAAGTCAGTCCACTAGTGAAGGGAAACTGTATCCTTCAGTGTTGTGCTGAAAGTCAATGCTCCAGGTGTTTCATAAGGTTAAGCACAGATACAATATGCATCACAACACAAGTCATGAGCTGAATGGGCTGCTTATAGATGCATAATGCAGAGTAATATCAAATAATCATTTAATGGTAGACTCAAATTAATGAGATGGCCTTATTGTACCCTATTCACCCTTCCTCCAGGGGGCAGCAGTGTGGAGTAGTGGTTAGGGCTCTGGACTCTTGACCGGAGGGTCGTGGGTTCAATCCCAGGTGGGGGGGACACTGCTGCTGTACCCTTGAGCAAGGTACTTTACCTAGATTGCTCCAGTAAAAACCCAACTGTATAAATGGGGAATTGTATGTAAAAATAATGTGATATCTTGTAAAAACTGTAAGTCGCCCTGGATAAGGGCGTCAGCTAAGAAGTTAATAATAATAATAACATGGAGCTCCTGGGTGTAAAGAGGCGATTGGCTTGGGGATCGGAGGATGCCCTTGACCTGTGGTTCTCCTGAGCTGCTGTGGGGAACTTCGCCTTGCATTAACTGATTATCAGTAACTCAAATGCTCAGGGTAGTTACTCTCTTGTGTGTTTTTTTTCCCCCTCTCACAGATGCCGTCAGATACATCCCTGATTCAGGTAGGTCTGATTTGTTAAAAACACAGGCTTGCATCACTCTTGCAGTTCAACACTTGAACTAAAGATATTTTCTTTCTTTCTTTCTTTCCTCTAGTCTGGAAGTGGATTTGTAGCGCATCAGGTATGGTTTTATTGGCTTACTGAACTCTCTCTGGAGGTGCACACGCTGGCTCCTTTCTCAATATCCCCCTCGTGTGCGTATGCAAACTACAGTGGGTCCTTAGAGTCCCCTGGAGGGTCGCGTAACACACTGCGTGTTTATGATCATGTGACTAAGCCATCCCACAATGCTGATTTCTACACTGACAAGAGAGGCTCGCGATGTCGGAGACAGACTCCAGTCATCTTCGATTGCCGGCACAGTCCCCTGATCTCAGTCCATTTGGACATCTGTGGGATGAGTGTCTCGTTTTGTGTCAGCAAATCCTCTGCCTGTCACGTTGACCCACTTGTGGGTTTGTGTTGCTCTAAGAATGGACCACAATCCCGTGAGACACTTCCAGGCATCTTAAGAACATAAGAAAGTTTACAAACGAGAGGAGGCCACTCGGCCCATCTTGCTCGTTTGGTTGTTAGTAGCTCGTTGATCCCAGAATCTCATCAAGCAGCTTCTTGAAGGATCCCAGGGTGTCAGCTTCAACAACATTACTGGGGAGTTGGTTCCAGACCCTCACAATTCTCTGTGTAAAAAAAAGTGCCTCCTATTTTCTGTTCTGAATGCCCCTTTATCTAATCTCCGTTTGCGGAGTCTGTACACCAGAGGTGGTGAACGCTGGTCCTGGAGAGCCACAATCCTGCAGGTGCTCTCGGTAATCTCTAAACTATCACCTGGCTGAAGACCTGGGAAAAATGTTTTAGCGTGTGCCAAGTTTGAAAATAATTGGTTCAATTAAGTAATTAAGGTGGAGCGAAATCCAGATGAGATGAGATGAGATGAGATGAGATGAGATGAGATGAGATGAGATGAGATGAGATGAGATGAGATGAGATGAGATGAGATGAGATGAGATGAGATGAGATGAGATGAGATGAGATGAGATGAGATGAGATGAGATGAGATGAGATGAGATGAGATGAGATGAGATGAGATGAGATGAGATGAGATGAGATGAGATGAGATGAGATGAGATGAGATGAGATGAGATGAGATGAGATGAGATGAGATGAGATGAGATGAGATGAGATGAGATGAGATGAGATGAGATGAGATGAGATGAGATGAGATGAGATGAGATGAGATGAGATGAGATGAGATGAGATGAGATGAGATGAGATGAGATGAGATGAGATGAGATGAGATGAGATGAGATGAGATGAGATGAGATGAGATGAGATGAGCACACGTCTTTATGAAAAGCGCTGTGGTACAAGAAAGGGCTTGCGATACTTACAGACAATATGCAATCACCACTAACAGTCTCTGTCTTACAATCCTGGCAGTGATAACCATTTCTCATTGCCTCCTCACTTCTCCGCAGTGGATGTGACTCTAGACCCTGACACGGCACACCCCTGGCTTATCCTGTCCAAGAACGGGAAAAGTGTGAGAAGGGGAGAGAAGAGCCAGGATCTCCCGGAAAAAACACAGAGGTTCGACTGGAAGAGCTGTGTCCAGGGCTGGCAGGGGTTCACCTCCGGGAGGCACTACTGGGAGGTGGAGGTGGAGCAGAACAGCACGTGGAGAGTGGGAGTCACTGCGGCTTCTGCCCAGAGGAAGGGCAGGTTCAGCATGCACCCCGCTGGGGGGTACTGGACAATCTGGAGGAGTGAGAGCCACCTGTGGGCCCGCACTGACCCCAAGACCCCCCTCCCCTTGAGCCTGGACCCCCGGAAGGTGGGGGTGTTTGTGGATTACGAGGAAGGGGAGGTCTCCTTCTACAATGCGGACAGCAGGTCCCACATCTACACCTTCAGCGACACCTTCACTGAGAAGCTCTACCCAGTCTTCACTATCCAAGATGAGGAAAAGGCGCTTGTGATAACATCCCCCCTCCCCCAATTTAGAGTAACCAATCAACCTGGACAGCACGTCTTTGGACTGTGGGAGGAAACCGGAGAAAACCACTCCACACCGACAGTGCCCTAGGCCCGATTCGAACCCAGGACCCTGGCTCTGTAGTATTATTTTTTTTTAATTCGGCCTCACAAGCCAGAATTTTTCAGACGCAGTGCATCGTGTGTTGCAAAGACAGGGGAAAAATGTTTGGTTCAAGAAACAGAACCTTGTGATATAAATAAAGCAGTTGTTTCCTCATTTTGAAAATGCTTGTGGGCATGGCCGGGTTCAGGAGACGTTTTTGGAGCGACGGGCAGACGCACACGTTTTGAAATGACTGTGATGTGTTTTTTTTAGAAACGTTTTGAGTTTTGCCAGCTTTGAGGGTGTATAACAGCACGCAGGCATTCGAGGGGAACAAGATGTTAAAACGTTCTCGTCATTTTTTTTTTAAAAACCACATATTATTTCGCTTAACTGTTGTGTCTCGATCACACATCACGTCGTCAAAGATTAGAGTGTGTCTTGTGATCCAAGATCGAAAACTCACTGGAGTTCATAAACAGAGTCATAGAGGAAAAACAAACGAACCAGGAACTGACCGCATTAAAAACACGTCCACTGGCAGTCAGTTACGCAATCAGGTGATGAAAAGGTTTTTAAAAACAAATCTGTGTTGCATGTAACTGGCAAGTCTAAAGGTCGTCTTTATGAAGGAAATAAGTAGACGATTACCAGAAATGCAGGTCGCGTTTTTAAAGAGGATTGTGAAAAACAATAATGTATATAATTGATGGACCTTGACGAAATGTTTTTGGTTTCTTTCTAATCCCTCGATCATTCATCCTTGACCACGACACGCTTGAGTGACTGTGACTGAAGCAGATGCACTTAATCACCTACTTAGTGAGACAGCTGATCGGACGCCGGATAGGGAGCGATTTCAGCTGTTGAATTGCAAGCTTGAATAAAAGCAATAAAGAAAATCACAGAAAAAATAACAACATGCCACGTCTGTCCAGAGATCAGCGCCTTCGTGCGATCAGCGTGTTGGAGGCTGGACTAGGGCAGCGTGCTGCGGCTCGCCGTCTTGAGTGCTCACAGATAAGTGATACGTTTCTTTTGATGCTCAGTATACTTGGTGTGAATACATTATCTCCTTTGATTTGTGTCTTTTATGGAGTAGTGGTTAGGGGCTCTGGACTCTTGACCGGAGGGTCGTGGGTTCAATCCCAGGTGGGGGGGACACTGCTGCTGTACCCTTGAGCAAGGTACTTTACCTAGATTGCTCCAGTAAAAACCCAACTGTATAAATGGGGAATTGTATGTAAAAATAATGTGATATCTGTATAATGTGAAATAATGTGATATCTTGTAACAATTGTAAGTCGCCCTGGATAAGGGCGTCTGCTAAGAAATAAATAATAATAATAATACACAATAGTCTGTTATTAATCAATCATTTGCCATGCATCATGTATCTATAAGCGACCCAGAGGGTCATCATGTATCTCCACATCGTCTGTGCTCAACCTGATTAAATAAATATTTAACACACACACACACACAAGTCAGTTGTTCTTCCCTACATTATATAAAATTGATGCTTAACACTTATATTCCTGCAGTTACTTTGTTTGCATGGATTCTCTCTCTCTATCGTTTCTTACCAAATATAGTGATAGTCACATGACACGTCACATGATGCCAAACCCGATTGGTCCAGATGAAGAATCACATTTGTGCAACGAGATCAGCACACAGTTCAAGCATTGTACAAACTTTATTTATTCATTTATTTATTTAACAATAATTCCTCCGTCTTCCCGCACGTTTAAACTCTTATTTACAAATACACAGATATAATTTATACATTTTACAATACTGACAAAGCAATGTGAACCCCTACCTTTCCACGGTTCCTTAATTATTATTATTTTTAAAAATCTTTTTAAGGAACTGTGATAAAGACACAATGGCCCGTAAGACTGCAGCTGAAACTACCTTGGATGATGTAAACCAACTGGTAAGCCAACTATGTGATTCCACTACGGCAGGCCCATGGGCTCATTCAGCAGGCAGGCCCCTCTCCTCTCTCCTCACCGCAGGCCCATGGGCTCGTGCAGCAGGCAGGCCCCTCTCCTCACCGCAGGCCCACGGGCTCGTGCAGCAGGCAGGCAGGCCCCTCTCCTCACCGCAGGCCCACGGGCTCGTGCAGCAGGCAGGCAGACCCCTCTCCCCCTCACCGCAGGTCCATGGGCTCGTGCAGCAGACAGGCAGGCCCCTCTCTCCTCACCGCAGGCCCATGGGCTCGTGCAGCAGGCAGGCAGACCCCTCTCCCCCTCACCGCAGGTCCATGGGCTCGTGCAGCAGGCAGGCAGGCCCCTCTCTCCTCACCGCAGGCCCATGGGCTCGTGCAGCAGGCAGGCAGGCCCCTCTCTCCTCACCGCAGGCCCATGGGCTCGTGCAGCATGCAGGCCCCTCTCCTCTCCCCTCACCGCAGGCCCATGGGCTCGTGCAGCAGGCAGGCCCCTCTCCCCTCACCGCAGGCCCATGGGCTCGTGCAGCAGGTCCTCTCCTCTCACCGCAGGCCCATGGGCTTGTGCAGCAGGTCCTCTCCTCTCACCGCAGGCCCATGGGCTCGTGCAGCAGGTCCTCTCCTCTTACCGCAGGCCCAGGGGCTCGTGCAGCAGGTCCTCTCCCCTCACCGCAGGCCCATGGGCTCGTGCAGCAGGTCCTCTCCTCTCACCGCAGGCTCACGGGCTCGTGCAGCAGGTCCTCTCCTCTCACCGCAGGCTCATGGGCTCGTGCAGCAGGCAGGCAGACCCCTCTCCCCCTCACCGCAGGCCCACGGGCTCGTGCAGCAGGCAGGCAGGCCCCTCTCTCCTCACCGCAGGCCCACGGGCTCGTGCAGCAGGCAGGCAGGCCCCTCTCTCCTCACCGCATGCCCAGGGACTCGTGCAGCAGACAGGCCTCTCTCTCCCCCTCACCGCAGGCCCATGGGCTCGTGCAGCAGGCAGGCCCCTCTCTCCTCACTGCAGGCCCATGGGCTCGTGCAGCAGGCAGGCAGGCCCCTCTCTCCTCACTGCAGGCCCATGGGCTCGTGCAGCAGGCAGGCAGGCCCCTCTCCCCTCACCGCAGGCCCATGGGCTCGTGCAGCAGGCAGGCCCCTCTCTCCTCACTGCAGGCCCATGGGCTCGTGCAGCAGGCAGGCAGGCCCCTCTCTCCTCACTGCAGGCCCATGGGCTCGTGCAGCATGCAGGCCCCTCTCCTCTCCCCTCACCGCAGACCCATGGGCTCATGCAGCAGGCAGGCCAGGTAGCAGCACACCTCCCAGGCACGGTCGATGTGGGCGGCGCTGCTGAGCGGGTGCACGCCGCGGAGGAAGCGGAAGGTGAGCACCTTGTCAGTCAGGCTCCGCACGCTCAGCACCTCCCTGCAGGGGACCCCGGGGGCCGGGGCCTCCGAGGGGAACAGGTAAGGGGGCAGGGCCAGCCCGGGGGTCAGCCCCGCCTCCCACTCGTCCAGCCGCAGGGCGCTAGCGAAGCCCAGGTAGCCGCTGGGAGAGGCCAGGACGCAGGCCCGGCGGGGAGACAGGGCGCGGTAGGGCTGGGGGGAGGGGGCGGGGCCGCGCTGACGCTCCTTCGCCGGCACGTCGAACAGCAGGTCAGCGCACTCCAGCACGGTCAGCGGCGAGCCCTGCCCCAGCAGGACGGAGTGTTTGGGCCGGAAGGAGTCGATGTATCGAAGGCTGCAGCGCACCGGGATCTGCAGGGGAGGCAGGGAGGCACGCCGGGATTGTTTCGTACGTTCATCACTTCATTTGCACAGTAATTATTATTATTATTTTTCACACTGTGCTATGCTTTCACTGTGCTGGATCACACTGTGCTATGCTTTCACTGTGCTGGATCACACTGTGCTATGCTTTCACTGTGCTGGATCACACTGTGCTATGCTTTCACTGTGCTGGATCACACTGTGCTATGCTTTCACTGTGCTGGATCACACTGTGCTATGCTTTCACTGTGCTGGATCACACTGTGCTATGCTTTCATTGTGCTGAATCACACTGTGCTATGCTTTCACTGTGCTGAATCACACTGTGCTATGCTCTCACTGTGCTGGATCACACTGTGCTATGCTTTCACTGTGCTGGATCACACTGTGCTATGCTTTCACTGTGCTGGATCACACTGTGCTATGCTTTCACTGTGCTGGATCACACTGTGCTGTACATTCACTGTGCTGGATTACACTGCTATGCTTTCACTGTGCTGAATCACTCTCTATTGTGCTCTCACTGTGTGTAACTCCTATAAGGGGTGGCTCACCTGTTGCAGCCTCTTCTGCAGCAGCTCCATCCAATGAACCCAGATCCGGGAGACGGTGGACTCGGCCACCTTGAATCTGAAGGAGAGGTCCTGCAGCAGCAGCCCCAGCCTGAGCCGGGTCAGAACCAGCAGCAGCTGGTCCTCCGGGCTCAGCAGATTGGGAGCCCCGCCCTCTGTGCGCCGAGAGTAGCCCCGCCCCGGAAAGGCCCCGTCCTCTGAGCTGTTAGCCCCTCCCACTGGCAGCCCCTCGGTCTGTGTCACCGAGTCTGAAACAGGAGCCTGAGGGGAGGAGAGGGAGAGGGAGGGACAGAGGGGGGGGGACAGAGGGAGGGGGAGAGGGAGGGGGAGGGGGGGGGTGGTTAAGATTTGTTAACAAATTCTAACACGTCCGTAATTTAACCCTTTCAAAGACAGGCTCAACCAGACATATTAACTGATACAAGAGACAGGGTCAACCACACACATTAACTGATAGAGAGGGTCTGCTGGACATATTAACTTACAAACCATTTCACACGCCTTAAAATAAATAAATAAAACACTCACCTGTGCGTCCACAAACACGTCTTCCCCCAACACCTCGACCAGCCCGTCAGAAACCACTTCCTCTTCCTCCTCCTCGGCCCCGCCCTCTGTCCCTGAAGCCCCTCCCTCCCCCTCCTGATTGGCCGCTCGGTTCCAGCAGAGCCCGCCCCCGTCTCCGCTGCGCAGGAACTCCAGGAAGGCCGTGAACTTGCTATAGCTCTCGAACCCGGTGAAGAAACGCAGCCACTTGGGCTCCTGGCTCAGGCCCCTGGCGGAGAGGACGCAGCGGCGAGGACGGGCCCTCCTCTCGCTGAGCTGGGCCCCCAGCTGCAGAACGGTCTCAGCGCTGGAGGCTGCCTCCGAGCGGGCCCGGGCCAGCTCTCTCTGCCGGACCGAGCCCTCGAGCCGAAGCCGGGCCGCCTCGTTCTCCAGGGCGTCGACGCGAGCCTCGTGGGCCATCGTCAGGGTGTGCTGCTCCCACTCCCAGCGCTCCTGCAGGGGGCAGCAGAGGGTACACTGAGCAGCCAACCCTGCCTTCATAGAAGCGCCATTGACATGATAAAAAAAATGTTAGATTTCGAAATGTCACATTTTTCAATTCAGTTTTTCTTTATGTGGGAAAACTTCAAAGCGGTGTGTAACTCAATATGTTAACGTGACATTATGACCAAAAGCCTTGACTAAAGAATGCATGCGTTATAGTTTGCATGGGTAAGCACTCTCCACATCTCATTGTGTGTTGAGTGCTTACCCATCAGCAGCAGTGTGGAGTAGTGGTCAGGGCTCTGGACTCTTGAACGGAGGGTCGTGGGTTCAATCCCAGGTGGGGGACACTGCTGCTATACCCTTGAGCAAGGTACTTTACCTAGATTGCTCCAGTAAAAACCCAACTGTATAAATGGGTAATTGTATGTAAAATTAATGTGATATCTTGTAACAATTGTAAGTCGCCCTGGATAAGGGCGTCTGCTAAGAAATAAATAATAATAATTTTTCACCATGCTTGTATTTTAACAAAAGCAGCTCTTGAACAAAGATTAAGAGTATTGTAGCTGCATGGCATGAATCCATCACTCTCCCAAGCTCAGTTTAACGTTTTAACAGAACAGACCATCATTAAGCGATCATTCTGTCGTCTTATGGATCGTGATGCGAACCGTGTCGCGATACCTATCGCGACATCAGTGTCTCGTCACACCCCTGAAAAGGAGTCAGACAATTCTGTCGTTATTAACAGACTAGCATCCAGGCTTGCGGTCCACACCTGTCTTTCCATCTCCAATTCCTTTAGAAAATCAATTTCTAACTCCCCTTGTAATCAATTCCAGCACATCGTTGATCTCAATTAGCAGAGTTCTGTTAAAATGAGCTTCTCTCCACTGTGGTGACAAATGACTTGAATTGGGGGCTGTGTGGGTGCAGTGGTTAGAGAAAGAGGTTTGATACCAGGAGGTTAAAATCCTGGCTCAGCCGCTGACTCCCTGTGTGTGTGTGACCCTGAGCAAGTCACTGAACCTCCTTGTGCTCCGTCCTTCGGGTGAGACGTTGTTGTAAGAGACTCTATGTAAGTCGCCTTGGATAAATAAATAAATAATAATAATAATAATAATAATAATAATTTGAAGTCGCTGTTTGTCAATTAAAATCAGCTTCAAATGAAAGCAGTTGAACAAATCGACAGTTACCACGTCTCAAATATCAATTCACATTCCCTTTTAATCAATTCCAAATACATAATTGATTGCAATTAGCAGCATTCTGTTAATTAGCTTCTCTGAAGGAATTGGAACTGGGAATTGATTTTTAAAAAAAAAGGCATTGGAAATTTGAAAATAAAAAAATCGACCCCCCCCCCCTCTTAACCCTGTATGTGTCACACAGCAGCGCCCGGGCGATCTCTACCTTGCTCTGGGCGTACAGCGCCTCCTGGCTCTTGAGCGCCCCCTGCAGTTCGCTCAGCCTCTGCTCCTGCCTGTGCAGGTTCTGTGTGAAGATCCGCGCCAGGCGGGTCAGGGCCTGGGGGTCGGAGGGCAGAGAGTATCCCCGGTGATCATTCTCGAAGCCCAGGAGCAACCCCCCCTGGGACTGCCCGACCAGCTCCACCAACTCCGCTGCCAGCACCAGGTCTCCTATCCCGCGCGCGGAGGCTGTGAGAGGAGGCAAGGGTCTGTAACATCACATGTCCAGGGCTGGCACAGGAATGGGAATTAGACTCCCATTGCACAGCAGTGTGATCCATTCCTGGTTTTACTAGGAGGCTGTGTGGTCCAGTGGTTAAAGAAAAGGGCTTGTAACCAGGAGGTCCCCGGTTCAAATCCCACCTCAGCCACAGACTCACTGTGTGACCCTGAGCAAGTCACTGAACCTCCTTGTGCTCCGTCTTTCGGGTGAGACGTAGTTGTAAGTGACTCTGCAGCTGATGCATAGTTCACACACCCTAGTCTCTGTAAGTCGCCTTGGATAAAGGCGTCTGCTAAATAATCTAATAATAATATAGTTTAATCAGACACACCTGCGCTTGTTACCTAGACACACTGGGGGCTGATCAAGCTGGCAGTAAAACCTGGACTGGGTGACACTGCTGTGCAATAGGAGTCTGATTCCCATCCTTGTAATTAATAATATCCTTAGAATAATTAACTATATTCATGAAGGCTATAATCTTTCTACAAAACACATTATACTGTAGTAACCGTATTCTACTGCTTGTCTACATCTCTGCATTCTAGGACTGGGGGGGGGAGAGGGAGAGATTAGAGTTATGTGTTTCACAAAAATGGTGTCTCCCACACCGCCCCGAGATGACAAGGAGAGACCCGACACCCGACAGATAAGCAGATTCTGCACAGAAGCAAGCCGTTGAAGCCCTGTTATTGAACTTGATTTTGTTAAAACTCCAAGCAATGTGAAGAATCCTGCAGGGGGGGGGGGGGGGTACCTGTGTGGGAGGGGCACTTCCTGGTCAGACTCCCCTTCCCCTTCCTCCTCCTCCTCTTCTTCACTGCACTCTTACTCAAAGGCTCTGCTTCCTCCACGTTCTATGATCAGTTAGAGAAAAAAAGTCAATAATTATAATAATATCTTTATTTTTTTATATAGCGCCTTTCATAGTGGACCCCCATCACAAAGCGCTTTACAGAGGCAGGCTGTGAACTGTGCATTATATGCAGAGTCACTTCCAATAGGATGTTGATTTAACATCTCATCCGCAGGACGGAGCACCAGGAGGTGAAGTGACTCGCTCAGGGTCACACACAGTGAGGCAGAGGTGGGATTTGAACCGGTGACCTTCTGATGACAAGCCACTGGACTTTAACCACTGGACCGCACTGCCTCGTAGCATTTATTTCGACCCCTGCTGGCCAGTACTGGACCCTGAACTGGTACGGTTCGCTACAGGCAGCAGTGATGCGGTCGGATAACAGGCCAGGATAAGTCACGTGACTCCCATCTCCATAGGAGGCTGTGTGGTCCAGTGGTTAAAGAAAAGGGCTTGTAACCAGGAGGTCCCCGGTTCAAATCCCACCTGTGGTTTTAAACTTCGACTTGTTCCGGTAATACATTCCAAAAAAAAATTTAAAAAATCACAGAAATGACGTGAAAATACCGATTTACAAAACCGGATGTGTGTGTTTACGATCAACACAAACCCACAACGAAGGGAAGAGATAAGCTTGTCATATTAATATAATAAACACCTCCTGTACATACCTACATAAATAAAGACGGTTATTTCAACGCTACCCTCACGACTGACGTTTAATTTTTACAGGCAGGAATAACAACAATAATTTGTACTGAAGTATGTCGACCATAGCTATAAAATGGTTCTCTATCTATGATAACTATTAATATAGCGTTTTTCAAAAAAGTAATACGTTATATTACATTATTATTATTATTATTATTATTATTATTATTATTATTATTATTATTATTATTATCAACAAATGTATTTAGTATTTGATTTATTTATTTGTCTGACGGTTTTATTCAAAGCGACTTACTGGGTCACACTGAATTCTCTTAACATACAAATTCTGGTGCTTAATTTATACAGCTGGGTTTTTACTGGAGCGATCTGGGTAATAAAAAAAAACTAGAATTAATAAGAACATAAAAAGTATGATAGGAAAATAGTGTTATCTTTGCATAAAACTAACAATTACAACATTTTCTGTAACTTTTCATTCTATTTTAACACCTTTTTTCCTGATGAAAGAGCGCAACATTAAAACCGGCAAGTCGAGTGTCCCGATGTAAAATTGCACAAGTTATATAGGGACTAACGCTACAGAAGATACACGACAAAACCTTTACAGATTGAACGAGGTATTGCATAGATTCATAACTAATGCAACGTTGCGTAAGGCAACTGAATATAAAGTATACTGATACAGCATGTACACGATTTCTCCTGCACGTTCAGTTTGCGACAGAAACTTATAACAGAATCCAAAGCAAACGATGCATTATATACAGACACGTACCTTCTTAATAACTCCGAAGTCAAACTCCGTGGGTACAGCGTGGTCTCTGAGGCGAACTGTCTGCCCAGTTCTGTCAAACATTTCTGCTTTGAAATGCTTGCTGCACAAAACGCTATGTTTCGTGGGCTCCCAGAGTTTGTTGTCCGGGGTCTGTCGACGCACGGCGATTCTCCACTGGTTTTTTCTCGACGGACTCTTTGGGAAACTATTAATATTACGACAAAATATGTCACAGCAAAACTTAACACTGTAAACGCAGATTGATTTTGGTCAGTTAGCCTTCACTTATGGGAAATCAGGTGTTAAAACGGCACAACTATTTTACCTGGTGTTTTTTCCTCGGATTCAATTTAAATATCTATCTATCTATCTCTCTCAGATCTATCTATCTATCTATCTCTCTCTCAGATCTATCTATCTATCTATCTATCTATCTATCTCTCAGATCTATCTATCTATCTCTCAGATCTATCTATCTCTCAGATCTATCTATCTCTCTATCTCTCAGATCTATCTATCTCTCTATCTCTCAGATCTATCTATCTCTCTCTCAGATCTATCTATCTATCTATCTCTCAGATCTATCTATCTCTCAGATCTATCTATCTCTCTATCTCTCAGATCTATCTATCTCTCTATCTCTCAGATCTATCTATCTCTCTCAGATCTATCTCTCTCTCAGATCTATCTATCTCTCTCAGATCTATCTATCTCTCTCAGATCTATCTATCTATCTATCTATCTATCTATCTATCTCTCAGATCTATCTATCTATCTCTCAGATCTATCTATCTCTCAGATCTATCTATCTATCTATCTATCTATCTATCTATCTATCTCTCAGATCTATCTATCTATCTCTCAGATCTATCTATCTATCTCTCAGATCTATCTATCTCTCTATCTCTCAGATCTATCTATCTCTCTATCTCTCAGATCTATCTATCTCTCTAATCTATCTATCTCTCTCTCTATCTATCTCTCAGATCTATCTATCTATCTATCTCTCAGATCTATCTATCTCTCAGATCTATCTATCTCTCAGATCTATCTATCTCTCTATCTCTCAGATCTATCTATCTATCTATCTCTCAGATCTATCTATCTCTCTCTCTCAGATCTATCTATCTCTCTCTTTATCTATCTATCTATCTATCTCTCAGATCTATCTATCTATCTATCTCTGAGATATATATATATATGTATTTTTTACTAGATTTAAACAAATTATATTTTTTTACACACCAGAATTTTTAAATCTTAAACATTCTGACAATTAAATCTGAAAAAAAAAAAAATGCTTTTAAAAATCAATTAATTTTACACTCGGCGCGTCAACATTTAGCCGACAGATAAATCCGAAATTAATCTTTGAAGTTAGCAGTTAAAACCTGACAAAAAAAAAAAAAAAAAAAAAACAGATCTGGGAAAAGAATGTTTTGGTAAAGATTGGTAAATTTTTTTTGTTTGTTTTTTGGTTTAAATCTAAATCTTAATAAATAAATAAATAAATAAATAAATAAATAAATAAATACTAGATTTAATTTAATCGGGGGAAGGGGGGGGAACACCTGGGGAAATAATAATAATAATAATAATAATAATAATAATAATAATAATAATAATAATAATTTGGTATAAATCTAGTTAAAATTAAATCCGGGAAAACACACATGGTAAAATATTTCCTGTTTTGTTTTGGCCCCCACACTTGGCCCCCCCTATTCACCGCTATAAATTATAACACAGCTCTCGACACTTATACAGACACCAGTAAGAAGCCCTCTCAGTATACAGTTTATAAATATCTCAGTCCAGTAAAGGTGCGTCTCTGTGTTTGTGTTACCCGTGGAATGAGATCCCTCTCCTCAGCGTGCCTTCATTGCGGAGCTCAGAGCAGTTTATCGCGGCGCAAGACACGGGCATGGCGGATCATACTAACGCTACAAAATGGAAAGAGGACAGACGTGCAGAATTAATATAACACCTTGATTTCTTCCAAAACCCCTCTAAAAAAAAAAACAACTTAGTTTTCATAGCCTCGGCGCCTAAAATGTATTGTCGCCGGCTCAAAAACAATTTCACAGCTCGATGCTTTGCATAAAATATTTTACGTGTACATAGTAAAACGTATATATGGTTTGTATTTTGAGGGATAACCGTTAGAAGACTATGCAACCAAAAAAAAATAATAATAACGAGGAAAAACGAGACCGCGGTACATACCAGAAACACTGATACCTAGATAAGATGGCGGCTTGAAACGTATCCCTATGACGTCACGGCCTCGCTAATCCCTCTATCTCTATAGCGGGCACCAAACGAAACGGTACAGTAATCCCACACTGCCATCTAGTGTGTGGAATATGAATGGCAGGAGAGTATCCCAAATTCGCTGCTCTGATCAATAACTTAAGTTTATTTATTTATTAATTTTATTTTTTTCACTTTTGGTTGACAAGACTTCGTTAACCGTCACAACTGATTCGTTTTAAATGTTTGATTGCGATGCATTTTATTAGACGTTCAAAATACTGACAGATGCACTTAAACAAACAAAACAAACATGAATGCAATTAAATAGGAGTCAGGAAAATATGCTTCTATCATCGGTTTTAATATTTATTTTTGTATTTGATTTAGTTTGTGTTTTTAATGTTTGTATCAATAAAGCTATATCCAGTATCATGATTAATTTCAAAGCGTATTTATTATTATTATTATTATTATTATTATTATTATTATTATTATTATTATTATAATAATTATATTATTATTATAACACAGTCAGAAAATGTTGGTTTTATTTTATTTTAACATGATCGTATATTATTTCCCACTGAAAATGTAGGTCTAACGGTATTGTCTTTATGAATAGAAAGGTATCTGATAAAAGTGATTTCATTAGCTCGTATCTATTAAGTCATTATATCATATGCTTTATTAAAACCCGCTTACAGTATTTCTGTGATTATTCAGCAGTGGCACCCTGATCAAAACAAAACGCATCCTTTCAAATTCAGCGAGAATATCACACATCGCAAACTTTGCAGCGCACAAAAAAATAAAGAAATCTCGTGTCTGCACTGCAGAGCAAACCTCTGAAGCGGGTGTATGAATCTGTCACGCAGTTATAAATGCATCGTGATGTTTGTCTGCAGGATCGGTTTTTTCTTTGCTTCTGTACCTCGGGTCGGGCTCGTCCCGATCTGCGCAGCGCTGCCCGGACCCCCTCGCTCCTCTCCCGGGGAGCCGCTGCCTGCCTCTTCGGTCGGCTCTCTGGGATCGGGGACTCAAGATTAAACCAAACGTTTCCCTTGGAAAACCTGCCCGGGTCACTTTCTTCGCTCCCCCCGGTATCCATTTCCACAAAAACTAACAAACCTCGGGAATTGGCTTTTTAAAGTAAGCTCGTATCTTCAGTTCCGCCTGCCAGTAACCAACATGGCCGTTGTGGGCAGGCTCTATCCATCTACAGGGCGGTGAAGCCGAATTCCAACGCCACCGTTTGCCCTTAGCGAACATGGAAGGAAGCTTATGTGGCAAAGTACGACTTAAATATCCAAACCGTAAAGATAAAACCCCTGGTTCTCGACGCGTCTTCGGCGTCCTCAAACTATCCTAACTCTCCCCGGAGCCAAACCGGATTAAAGTTGACAGGCAAAGTTTACAACGAAGAAAAATTACAGGCCGAGACCCGAAACAAACATGGCGGATGTGGGCAAGCCCTATCGAGATACTGTCATGAAGCCGCCGCCGGGCTGAAAAATTCGCCATCAACACAAATGGCGACTCTAACTCGCCTTATGACCGAATAAAAATACTGGAAATAAACGACGGTACATCAGAAAAGTTTGGGAACGAGCAGAGGCAGTCCCACACCGCTGGACCTTATCAGGGAATTCAATTTAATTGAACACAGTTGCGTTGTTTTGTTACCCAGTGTTTTAGATATCTCGACTGGTTTGCAATCCCAGGCATTTAATATCCCGTGTAACTGGGCTAGCAGACGGGACGCTGTATATATACACACAAACACGAAGGTCACTCTTAAAATCAGGACTTGAAGGATGTGTTGCAGTAAGAACACCTCTGTTAAGAAAGGAGAACCAGACTAAAAGGGTGAAATATGCACAAGAACACAGAAACTGGACTGTGGAGCAATGGTCAAAGGTGCTTTGGACTGTTAATGGATGGACAAAGACACCTGTGCCTTCTGCCAGTCCTGTTGTCAATTCAACGCTTGACTTCTTTCTATTCCTGAAGGATATTATCTTCAAGTATTGCTCATCCTTGTTAGACAGCTTTTTTGGGTCTTCCAGTCCTGGGTTTGTTAATTACAGATGATGTTTCTCTGTGCTTGTGGATTATGCTTCGGATACCACACCTTGAAAATCGAGTGATGGGAGATATTTCATTCAATGTGTTTCCTTCTCTATGCGAGTCAAGGTTGTTAGAATAGTGAAAACACTTGTGGAGGCTTTGAGGAAATCGCTGATCCTCATAATGCATGAGAGTAGAGAAATGCAACATGTCTAAGACTTTTGCACAGCAGTGTGTGTAATTTACGTTTTTAAAAATATCACACACCATATCAAACACACAGACATGTTAACCCCTTCACAGCCAGTCCTTTAATGACCACACTGCCTTTTAAAAAGTGCTGTAAATACATTTTAAAAAAATAGAAAACTTGTTTGAGACAGCAGTGATTTTTAAATTGTTTTAATTTCCAGACCCTTGTCAGAACACGCTAATAAATTTTCAACCCAACAAAGCATTTTTTTGTAAGATCGTAAATATCTATAAAAATAAATAAATAAAAAGTTAACAAACAATTATGTTATTATTGTAACAAACTCACTAAATTGTTACCTCCTTAAAATCAACTACTGTATATATATATAAATATTCATAAATATAATAGATGGGCCTCTTCAGTGAGTTACAGGAAAATAATTCCATGGAGGGTTTCTGTGACGTCATAAACTACGAGAGCGAAGGCGGAGTTTCCAAACTGTCCCAGAACCCCGAGATGGAATTGTTTTCCTGTGACTCACTGAAGAGGCACGTCTGTTATTTTTTATAATCCACGGATACCCTTGTGATGCTGATATTAAAGAAGACGAGGTTCAGCAGGACAGTTTCTATTATTTTTAAATGTCGTGTTTCAGTGCTGTACGGACGTTCTGTGTCGTTATCCGTTTGTGCTTCAGCTTTATTTGGATGATCAGTTTTACCTTGTTTTAATTTCCCCTTCCTCTCCGGTTTCTCTGAGATACGAATGTACCCGCATTACATCATTTTTGTGGTGTTGTTGATCATTAATGAACATTTCTGTGTTGTCGAGTGATTGAAAACGAGACATGTTGTGTTTTGAATTGAAAGCGATGATCTTGAGGAGTCGAATGGGTCAAAGTTCAAGAATATTTTCCTCTAGAGGAATTATCACTTTTTGACGTCACTGCTGTGGTATTATGCCATTTTTTCTAAATTATTATTATTTATTTCTTAGCAGACACCCTTATCCAGGGCGACTTACAATTGTTACAAGATACCACATTATTTTTACATACAATTCCCCATTTATACAGTTGGGTTTTTTACTGGAGCAATCTAGGTAAAGTACCTTGCTCAAGGGTACAGCAGCAGTGTCCCCCCCCCCCACCTGGGATTGAACCCACGACACTCCGGTCAAGAGTCCAGAGCCCTAACCACCACTCCACACTGCATACTGTATATATGCAATTTACTGCAGACGTTTCATAATCTTGTGCGTATGGGTTTTGTTTTGCTTGCAGTGCACTCGCTGGGCACTAGATGGCGCTTGCTGATATAAAGATGGCAGATCCAGCCTACATCATATAAAGCAGGCAGCTAAATCTGAAGACCACTTCAACAGACTTAACGGCAGATATAAGTAGCTGCGTTATAAACAGAGGAATGGGGGAAAGGTTACAAAAAAAAAGGAAAGAAAATGGCTCGCTGGTCTTTCTCTTTCAGTCCGACGAATCCCTCCATCTCAGCGTCCACGTCACTCCGTCCAGCTTGTCATTCAGAAGCTTCTTCAGCTACGAGGGAGCAGAGAGGCCCATAAACAAACCGAGATGCAGCGTTCTCACATTTTTTAAAATTTAGTAGTCGACAATTAATTTGACATATCCAATTATTTTTAGGCTCAGCTCACTCCCAGATTGAAACAAAGAATGGATGAACAAAAGCAAACAAGACAGAAGAAAAACAATTAAGACACACAGACAGACCTATAGAAACACACACACTGACAGGCACACACACACACGCACAAGCACACACACACACGGACACAGGCACACACACACACTGATACACACACACTGACAGGCACACACACAACGACACAGGCGCACACACACACACTCTGATACACACACACGGACACACACTCAGATACACACACGCACGCTCACGCACACACACACTCTCAGAGATACAGAGGGGCGGGTTCCCTGCAGCTCTCTCACCTCCTTCATGGCCTGCTCTCTGGTCTGCTCTGTGTCACACTGCAGAGGGTCCTTCGACTGGCACTGCATCCCCAGAGTGAGCACCCTGTCCACCCCCCCTGTGAAACAACAACAACGCAGGGGCTGGTAAACACAGATCATTTTTGTAGTTTCTTCTTTGATTACATGACGTTACATAAAAGATCTAAATGATGTTACTAAAATGACTAAATTATGAAAAATTCTCGGCGACGCTAAACTTCTGGCCACAGCTACAGACTGAACGATCGCTCGTGGGATGCAGGTTTTAATTCAGTGCTGGAGGATGCCCCAGTAAATCACAGACAGGCCAAATAAAAACCGCACACCACGAACGATCATTTTTGTTAAGTATATGGGAAAACTACAAAGTGATTCAATATGTTAACGTAACATCATCCAGCAGGTTTCATTCGACTTTATGAAGCAGAATTAGTTCATTCTATATAGAGGCTGATGCAAAACTTTTGGCCAGAGCTGTGGACCTTTTTAAATACTGCCTTTAATCTTCACTGTTCTATACTTGGCTACACAGGTCTCAAATGTGCAGTTTCGAAAGACACACATGTCTTGGCAAACATGCACTTCCATTTTAAATCTGGCGCTATACTCCGCTGATACCAGTGTGGAGTAGTGGTTAAGGCTCTGGACTCTTGACCGGAGGGTCGTGGGTTCAATCCTAGGTGGGGGGGGGCACTGCTGCTGTACCCTTGAGCAAGGTACTTTACCTAGATTGCTCCAGTAAAAAACCCAACTGTATAAATGGGTAATTGTATGTAAAAATGATATCTTGTATCTCGTCTGCTAAATAAAATAATAATTCCTTGCGATGTTGGGTTTCTTACTGGTGCTGCACTTGATTGTGATGGGCTGGCTGGTCACGTTGCTCTGTCCCATTTGCAGCAGCGTCTGCACTGTGACGCTGTACTCCACTCCGGATCTCACGTCAGTGAGGATGGTGGCGTTGGTGCGGGCGACCACAGAGTGGCTGAGCTTCCAGAATCGCGTGGTGTAGTTGATCAGGTAGCTGCTCTGCACCCCTTCCATGTTCTCTGGGACGTCCCAGCTCAGGTGGATGTCAGTCGTGTTAAAAGAGGTGTTATGCAGGTTTTTGGGTTCGTTTAGTTCTTGAGAACGAGGGAATAAAACAAACAAACAGACAGACAAAGAATGAGTAAACCTGATTCAATATAATTATATATATATGGTCTGGGTGCGTTTATTATATATATATATATATATATATATATATATATATATATATATATATATATATTCAAATGGGTAAAAATAATAATTAATATTTGATTTCCCAGTTTTACTAAATAATTCCAAGAATAATGAGTCATTATTTGGTCAAAGTCAACTTTTTTTCCCCCTCATAGGGGCTGAGATTTAATTATAGTACTTAACCATAAATTCTAGATTCATAATAACTGAAAAAATAAAAGCAATTTTTTAACAGGCTCGTCCAGTTGATATTTCCCATAATCCACGGCCGGTTGACCCCAGCGTGACCCCAGCGTGACCCCGGCGCGAGCCGTCAAAGTGAAATTGCGACCCGTACCTTCGCAGAGCTGCTGTCTTGTTTTCCATTTTGTATATTTTTGATCACGGACACGTCCAGGTCCTCAGGGACAATACCACTGATGATAATATAATAAATACATTGTATATAACAAATCCCGGGCTCCTGAATCAACGAATCACCCCACACACCCTCTCTCTCACACACACACACACACACACAGAAAAAAAATTAAACTGCATTGAATCCATTTTTGCTAGTAAGGCGTTTCTCAGTGGTGATTGAGATATGGCTGAACGGGGGAGATGGAAAGGCAGTGGTCCGAAATACGCCTTACTTGTGTAGGTGGTTACGTTGACAGGGTCGGAGAGCTTGGTTTTGTCGGCTGCTAGGGTAATAACCGTGACTGTGTATTCTTTCCCTGACTTCAGTCCAGTCAGGTTGGCTGTCAGATCTACAGTCTCGAGGGCTGGTGATTCCGGAACCTGAACCCTGAACGAATGCCAGCTTCCATTGGCTGGAGGCTTCCACTGGACCGCGATGTTAGTTCTGGTTGTCTCGGTAACGGCGAGTTCCGTGATGACATCAGGTCCTGCGGGGGAGACAAAACAAGGAAAGAATCAGTCTGGGCTGAGCCCGAACCCGCATTTTATAATCAGATTCGTCACTTATTAAATTGGAACAGAAATCAATGAAAGAAAAGTTTGGGCAAACGCTTTCGCAAGAGTGTGCGATTGATTGCAGGTTCGTTTAGACAAAGCCGGTAATGGAATTTATGTAAGGTAATTAAAGAACGCAGCTGGGTATCAAACATTAGGACGGCCACTCAAAGCGTACTGTCTCTATACAGAATTCATTTGGCAGGAAGTCCGGTCAGGTGCATTGTGGGCTTTGTAGTTTTTGCTATTATGTCAACTCTTAGTTCAATCCTCAGGTTGTTGGTTTGGCTGGGGCACCGTTTGCTGTCCACAAACGCGGACGCGATAATCGATTCAGAAACGCGGTGGCTGCATGCGCCACTAATAACACGTGTTTCTTTCACAACTGCACATTCTCCAGCAGAAGGTCAATAATATGAACAAAATCATCTAATTGGTTACAGTCTCTTTCACCTGAGATCATTTGTTTTGTTTCAATCTCTTGTTTTACTGTTTTTTATTTATTTATTTATTTGTTTGTTTTTAAATTTGGAAATCACCAATAATTTTTGATTGTCTCTCCAATTTAAAATTATTTTTATTTCAACCCCCGCTCACCCCTGCCACCACCCCAGCCGATTTAGGATTATCCTAAGCCCTCCCTACCCGGGTGGCCCTCGGCCAACGACATAACCTGGATTCGAACCCGCGATCTCCAGGCTACAGGGCGCATCCTGCACTCCACTTGGATGCGCCCCTCAGAAGCCCCTTTGTCTTGAGATGGCTTGCCACGCACATTTCGATTTGATCTATACCAGTGGTTCTGTCCAAACCAGTTCCTTACTTGTGTAGCTGGTGATGAAGACCGGGTCGCCCTCCACGGACTGGTTTGCCACCAGCGCCGTGACCCAGATCGAGTAGTTGGTCCCGGGTTCGAGGTTCTCCAGTCTGGCTGATTCTGTGAAGACGGTCTGGGTGTGGTTGAGGAAAGCCCAGTTGCCAGTCCAGTCCACTCTGTAGCCGTCGTGCCCACCTTCCGGCCGTGCCCAGCTCAGGTTCAGCATCGTCGCGGTGACCTCTGACACCTGCAGCCTGGAGACGAGATCCGGCTCTGCAGAACAAAAACAACGCATCCCCCGGGACATCAGCTCACCAGGAATGTCAGAATGCAATGGGTCTGAGAAAATGATTAATCTCACCTGCTGGAGTACTGTGCAGCTGTGGCCAAAAGTTTAGCATCCCCCAGTATATATTATTATTTATTTCTTAGCAGACGCCCTTATCCAGGGCCACTTACAATTGGTACAAGATATCATTTTCACATACAGTTACCCATTTATACAGTTGGGTTTTTACTGGAGCAATCTAGGTAAAGTACCTTGCTCAAGGGTACAACAGCAGTGTCCCCCCCACCTGGGATTGAACCCACGACCCTCCGGTCAAGAGTCCAGAGCCCTCACCACTACTCCACACTGCTGCCCACACTATATAGAATGAACTAATTTTGCTTCCTAAAGTCGAACGAAACCTGCTGAATCATGTTACGTTAACACACTGAGTCACTTTGTAGTTTTCCCATATGCTTAACAAAAATGTGACATTTCAAAATCGAACAGGATGTACTACTGTATACTGTCAGGGCATCCAGTTGCGAGATCATTTTTGTAGTTTCTTAGATTATATGATGTGAAATAAAAGATAAATCAAGTTCAGATTATTTTGAATAATGTCACAATCCTAAAATTCTAGGCGATGCAAAACTTTTGGCCAGAGCTGTAATACTGCGTACCATCCGCAATGGAACTCTATTGAGAGAATCATAAAACACAGCTGTGTACTAATTACACAGACCCTGTGTCAAGGTGTGCGGTCTGTGTCATGGATATGATCTCAAACAATTTTGACTCTGAAAGAGAAGAGTTACCCTTTAAAGGACAACACTGATAAGGGAACGATAGAAAAATCTAATGATACAGCTTTGTACCAAACATTAATAAGAGACTCTGTAAGACAGAATCTTCACTTGACCACAATATCACAGCCATATAGGGTCAGCGGTCAATTTCATGGTTAGAAAGCAGGGTTTACTGTAAATCGCCTTGCAAACAGGAAGTCTTGTCTATCACACGCTATCTGACATTAAATTCAACTTCATGAATTAGTCATTTAGCAGACTTATCAAAAAGCGACTTACAGAGACTAGGGGGGTGAACTATGCATCATCAACAACTGCTGCTGCTGCTGCAGAGTCACTTCCAATAGGAGCTTGTTTGTTTTGCGTCTCATCCGAAGGACGGAGCACAAGGAGGTTCAGTGACTTGCTCACACACAGGGAGTCGGAGGCTCAGCCGGGATTTGAAACTCCTGGTATCGAGCCCCCTTTCTTTAAACCGCTGGGACCCACAAGCTTCGAGAGAGACTTACTGGTGAACGCAGACACGGACACTGGGTCTCCACTGATCGAGCGGTCCAGCACCAGCGTCGTCACCCTGAAAGTGAACTGCTTTCCTGGGCTGAGCCTGTCCACAGAGGCAGCCTCCCCCGGAGCCGTGACGTTCAGGGTAGGAAACCCCTCCACCTCCACGAGGAAGCTGTCCACGTTCCCCGTTGGCCGTCTCCAGCGCAGGGTCGCGGT
Source organism: Acipenser ruthenus (assembly GCF_902713425.1). Lineage (NCBI taxonomy): Eukaryota > Metazoa > Chordata > Actinopteri > Acipenseriformes > Acipenseridae > Acipenser > Acipenser ruthenus. The sequence goes on from NC_081236.1 coordinate 1,043,779, forward strand.
TTTCGTGGTGACGGACGTGACGTTCAGATCGGTCACCCTTTCCGGCTCTGTGAGAGGAAGTGGACAACCGTCACTTCCTGTTCAGGTATCAGTAGCTACCCCACGATCTGAGGCAGGGGGGCAGAGTCAGGGCACCTTAATAATAGGTTTGTATAGTAACAGCGTAGCAAAGTGTGACAGTATGGTAAAGCATAGGCAAGTACTGTAAAAGGCAGGGTCAGCTGGACATATTAACTGATATCAGAGTCATTTTGTAGTTTTCCTATGCATTTACCAGAGCTTACCCTGGTTTGCCATGTTTTTAAATATGCTTTACCACACCTCTCTGTGCTTTACAATGCTTCCCTGTGCTTTACCAGACCTCTCTGTGCTTTACAATGCTTCCCTATGCTTTACCAGACCTCTCTGTGCTTTACAATGCTTGCCTATGCTTTACCAGACCTCTCTGTGCTTTACAATGCTTCCCTATGCTTTACCAGACCTCTCTGTGCTTTACAATGCTTCCCTATGCTTTACCATACCTCTCTGTGCTTTACAATGCTTCCCTATGCTTTACCAGACCTATCTGTGCTTTACAATGCTTCCCTATGCTTTACCAGACCTCTCTGTGCTTTACAATGCTTCCCTATGCTTTACCATACCTCTCTGTGCTTTACAATGCTTCCCTATGCTTTACCATACCTCTCTGTGCTTTACAATGCTAACCTATGCTTTACCACACCTCTCTGTGCTTTACAATGCTAACCTATGCAATGCTTTCACTGTGCTTCATCACACTTTGCTGTGCTTAAACTAGGAGGAACTGTTGGGTTTTGTGTTTTGTTGTAAATTCAATCACCTCAATTTACTAACTGGCAATCAGTTGCATGTAAACAGTGTTGTTGAAGCCCAACAGAGTGGGTTACAGGACCCCAGTATACAGACAGACGCACAAGCAGTGTATTGTATGCGGTTACACAGGCTGTAAATGCATCAGGGATCTGGTACAGAGACAGATAGGGATCAAGGACCTTTTTCTGTGGGAGAGCAGAGGCAGGAGAGAGGACACTGGGAGTGATGGATCTCCTACCAATTCCCAAGACGCTTCTACATGCCCTCTCACTGAGTGACATCATCACCTAAAATCCCTTTTCCCAGCTTACAAAAGCATCTTACAGCCCTTCAATCTCACAGCGGACGGTTGCTGTGATTTATTTCCTTAGATATACCACAGTGGTTTATCCTTCAGCTATCTCACATTCCTTTAGATATGCTTGTTATCTCAAACCTATTTTGCTGACCGCTACTTGTGCGATAATATCAAACCTTAACTTTTTATATCGGACACCCTGGGATCCTTCAAGAAGCTGCTTGATGAGATTCTGGGATCAATAAGCTGCTAACAACCAAACGAGCAAGATGGGCCGAATGGGGCGCTGGGTGAGTCACTCAGACCTAAACTTTGAACCCCTGAAATTCACTTTTCGGGAAAACCAAAAAAATCGACCTACTTGTGTAGACGGTGGCGTTCTCTGGGTTCAGATCTCTGTCGCATTTGACGGGAAAGACCTGGAATCGGTAGAGGCTGCCGGGGGTCAGGGAGTCCACCAGCGCGGTCAACCCGGTGGAGTTCAGAACCTGACTGGTGTTCCCCGACACCTCCACTCGGTACTGACTTACATTACCCGGGCCGGGGGTCCAGCTCAGGGACACGTTGGTTAACGAGACGTTGGAAACAGTCAGGTTACCATAGAAACGATCTGGAACAGGATGGGAAGAGAGGAACCGATCAAGACAAAATCCCCTGGGAAACTTACCCATAGTAAAAGCACAGCAAAGTGTAACAAAGCACAGTGACAGCGTGGTAAAGCACAGAGAGGTCTGGTAAAGCATAGGGAAGCATTGTAAAGCACAGAGAGGTCTGGTAAAGCATAGGGAAGCATTGTAAAACACAGAGAGGTATGGTAAAGCATAGGGAAGCATTGTAAAGCACAGTGGTCTGGTAAAGCATAGGGAAGCATTGTAAAGCACAGAGAGGTGTGGTAAAGCACAGGGAAGCATTGTAAAGCACAGTGGTCTGGTAAAGCATAGGGAAGCATTGTAAAGCACAGAGAGGTCTGGGAAAGCAGAGGGAAGCATTGTAAAGCACAGAGAGGTCTGGTAAAGCATAGGGAAGCATTGTAAAGCACAGAGAGGTCTGGTAAAGCATAGGGAAGCATTGTAAAGCACAGAGAGGTCTGGTAAAGCATAGGGAAGAATTGTAAAGCACAGAGAGGTGTGGTAAAGCATAGGGAAGCATTGTAAAGCACAGAGAGGTGTGGTAAAGCATAGGGAAGCATTGTAAAACACAGAGAGGTATGGTAAAGCATAGGGAAGCATTGTAAAGCACAGTGGTCTGGTAAAGCATAGGGAAGCATTGTAAAACACAGAGAGGTGTGGTAAAGCATAGGGAAGCATTGTAAAGCACAGAGAGGTGTGGTAAAGCATAGGGAAGCATTGTAAAGCACAGAGAGGTCTGGTAAAGCATAGGGAAGCATTGTAAAGCACAGAGAGGTCTGGGAAAGCAGAGGGAAGCATTGTAAAGCACAGAGAGGTCTGGTAAAGCATAGGGAAGCATTGTAAAGCACAGAGAGGTCTGGGAAAGCAGAGGGAAGCATTGTAAAGCACAGAGAGGTCTGGGAAAGCAGAGGGAAGCATTGTAAAGCACAGAGAGGTCTGGTAAAGCATAGGGAAGCATTGTAAAGCACAGAGAGGTGTGGTAAAGCATAGAGAAGCATTGTAAAGCACAGAGAAATAAATAATAATAATAATAATAATAATAATAATAATAATAATATTAATACCTTCGTAACAGATGTATGGAAGCTCAGTTTCGCAGGGCTGGTCGAACCAGGGTCCGAAGCTCAGGAACTTCACGCAGGAGTCGTCCGAGTTGTTGCTGTCGGGCCGGGCTGGGTACCAGTTCTGGAAAGTGAGCGGATCGCCGTTGGACCACTGGGACCAGTCCATGGGCCCGTCGAGCTGCTTGCGCAGCCCGGTCCAGGTGTCGTTGGTCAGGCCTCCCACCAGCAGGGCGGCGTTGTCCGGAGTGACACTCGCCAGCTCCCTGAAGCAGGAACGGCAGTGGTTCCGAGCCACAGCCCACTCCGTCGCATTGGACTGGAAGAAATACATCCTCTCCGACCCGACCGGGCCCAGAGAGAGAGCTGGAGGGAAGAGAGAAAGACCACAGTGTGCTCGACTGGAACAGAGCCCCACCCTGCTGTGTTGAAAGCGGCTCTTACAGTATTATTATTATTATTATTATTATTATTATTATTATTATTATTATTATTATTAGTCATTTAGCAGACGCTTTTATCCAAAGCGACTTACAGAGACTAGGGGGGGTGAACTCTGCATCATCAACAACTGCTGCTGCTGCTGCTGCAGAGTCACTTCCAATAGGAGCTTGTTTGTTTGACGTCTCACCCGAAGGATGGAGCACAAGGAGGTTCAGTGACTTGCTCAGGGTCACACACACACACACACAGGGAGTCAGTGGCTGAGATTTGAACCTCCTGGTATCAAGACCCTTTCTCTAATTCTGAGTGGTTCATATTTGTGTGTTAAATTCAAGAGCTGCTCTTCAGTACTAGCTGGCTGCCATAGACGTGTGTATCACAGGCTAGATCAGCCAGCTTTTATATTAGTGAGCAACAGCGCCATCTAGTGCACAGCTAGTGTATTGCCAGCAAAAGCCAAATTAACCTGATCCAAAGTGGCAGATACTGTACAGATCCTTCTTTCTTTATAAGGTACCTCTGGGTTTATTTTATTAGAGAGAGATTTTTTTTTATTACTACAAATTATGCATTAAACGATATGTCAATGTTACATGTTTGAGAATATTTCAAAACATGAAGAACACATGTTTCTCCAGAACTACAGCTGTGGCCAAATGTTTTGCATCATCCATAGAACCAATTTTGCTTCATAAAGTCGACTGAAACCTGCTGAATAATGTTACCTTAACATATTGAATTACAGACCGCTTTGTAGTTTTCCAGATACTTCACGAAAAACAGACTTGAAAATTGTGACATTTCGAAATCTAACATGAAATACTACTGTACTACTGTTATGGCTTCCGGTAGACTTTTTTTGCAAGATCATTTTGTAGTTTCTTTGATTGCATGATGTTAAATAAAAGATCTAAATTATGTTCATAGAGTGGTTTTATTTATTTTTATTCTGTCTCAATCCTAAAATTCTAGGTGATGCAAAACTTTTGGCCAGGTGTGTTAAGGAAATATCCTCTCAAGTTTAAAATCTTTATTTTTGTCCATTAGAACACAGAAGGAGCCGTTCTAGTCGTGTAAACTCACCCAGCAAAATGAAAAGCATCTCGCCTCAAGGCTTCTATTCAGCGAACTGGCAGAATCTACAAGGAATCGAATTGATATGGTTAGAAAAAACAAAACAAAACATCCTGATTCATTTCCTAAACTTTTGCATTTTAAAGCACAGGGAAGCATTGTAAAGCACAGAGAGGTCTGGTAAAGCATAGGGAAGCATTGTAAAGCACAGAGAGGTCTGGTAATGCATAGGGAAGCATTGTAAAGCGCAGAGTGGTCTGGTAAAGCATAGGGAAGCATTATGAAGCTCAGAGAGGTCTGGTAAAGCATAGGGAAGCATTGTAAAACACAGAGAGGTCTGGTAATGCATAGGGAAGCATTGTAAAGCGCAGAGAGGTCTGGTAAAGCATAGGGAAGCATTGTGAAGCTCAGAGAGGTCTGGTAAAGCATAGGGAAGCATTGTAAAGCACAGAGAGGTCTGGTAATGCATAGGGAAGCATTGTAAAGCGCAGAGAGGTCTGGTAAAGCATAGGGAAGCATTGTGAAGCTCAGAGAGGTCTGGTAAAGCATAGGGAAGCATTGTAAAGCACAGAGAGGTCTGGTAAAGCATAGGGAAGCATTGTAAAGCACAGAGAGGTCTGGTGAAGCATAGGGAAGCATTGTAAAGCACAGAGAGGTCTGGTAAAGCATAGGGAAGCATTGTAAAGCGCAGAGAGGTCTGGTGAAGCATAGGGAAGCATTGTGAAGCTCAGAGAGGTCTGGTAAAGCATAGGGAAGCATTGTAAAGCACAGAGAGGTCTGGTAATGCATAGGGAAGCATTGTAAAGCGCAGAGAGGTCTGGTAAAGCATAGGGAAGCATTGTAAAGCACAGAGAGGTCTGGTGAAGCATAGGGAAGCATTGTAAAGCACAGAGAGGTCTGGTAAAGCATAGGGAAGCATTGTAAAGCACAGAGAGGTCTGGTAAAGCACAGGGAAGCATTGTAAAGCACAGAGAGGTATGGTGAAGCATAGGGAAGCATTGTAAAGCACAGAGAGGTCTGGTAAAGCATAGGGAAGCATTGTAAAGCACAGAGAGGTCTGGTAAAGCATAGGGAAGCATTGTAAAACACAGAGAGGTCTGGTAAAGCACAGGGAAGCATTGTAAAGCACAGAGAGGTGTGGTAAAGCATAGGGAAGCATTGTAAAGCACAGAGAGGTATGGTAAAGCATAGGGAAGCATTGTAAAGCACAGAGAGGTGTGGTAAAGCATAGGGAAGCATTGTAAAGCACACAGAGAGGTGTGGTAAAGCATAGGGAAGCATTGTAAAGCACAGAGAGGTCTGGTAAAGCATAGGGAAGCATTGTAAAGCACAAAGAGGTGTGGTAAAGCATTGGGAAGCATTGTAAAGCACAGAGAGGTCTGGTAACATAGGGAAGCATTGTAAAGCACAGAGAGGTATGGTAAAGAATATAAAAAAATACGGCAAAACATTCTGTACATGCGATAGCATAGCCGTGGGGAAAGCATAAGAAAACTACCGTTCAGATCACCGTCTCCTCTTTAAAAAATATGCAAAGGATTTGAATGAGCGAGACATCTCACGAGTAGAACGCTCCCCCGAATATTCTCTCCTGTTTCCAGGACAGCAGCATCGCTCGGGACGGGGAGTTTGTTGCCGGATAACTTCACACAGACTCCTCGCTCACTAAATCTCTTGCTATCCCTGAATAGATAACTGTCTCCTGTTTAGAAATACGCCAAGGATTTTAATGAGCTGTCTGTCCCGCAAGCACAGCGGCACCCGAAAATATGACCCACTTACTGTACCAGTGCAGAATGATCGGACGAACGCGTGTTCTGTAGTTCTGTGGATTAAATAAACTACATAAAAGAGGTATTAGAACTGTATCAATCTGTAAAGAAATCAAATAAGATGAAGATATCATATGTCTGTTTAATTGATTTTTATTTTGAAGCACATTGATGGTGTCGATGTATCTCTCTGTTTTTTCAACAAAATAAAACTTGGTTTCTAACCGCTTCATTTTATGACTGGTATTTACCATATATATATATATATATATATATATATATATATATATATATATATATATATATATATATATATATATATATATATATACACACTACAAAATGATATCGCAAAAGTATTTAATTTTAGATTTCAAAATTTCACTTTTCAATTCAATATGTTAACATTATCCAGCAGGTTTCATTCGACTTTATGAAGCAGCATTAGTTCATTCTACATACAGGGTGATGCGAAACTTTTGGCCAGAGCTGTGTAATAATATCCTGTCCCGGGACAGGTTTTTGACAAGTAAAGCAGAACATCGACGCTACCAAACATCAGCTGCAGGTTACCCGACATTGTCAGGGTCCGACCCTGCACAGCACGCTAAAAAACCTACACACGATGATCAAATAAAACTACACACATTTTCTAATTCAGCATTACAAAACACGCCAGTGTAATCCATTTCAGATATCTAGCCGGGACGCCCTTGCAAACGAACAATTTGATAATTCTTGAACCTTACTTGTGAGTTTGGTTCTGCCAGATTTCCTTCCAATCTATTTAAAGAAATATTGAATTCCAATAAAAGCTAGAAGGAAAAAAAAATCGTCAACATAGCTATATAAACCGCGTGCGTGTTTACTTTTACCATATATGATGCGGTAATATAGGAAAATTAAACATTAGGGATAACTGTACCTCTTAATCCGCTTCTGTTTTCTGCCGAGCTGTTGAGAATCTCGCTTGATTTCCTGGTGAATCTACGAGAGGAACGCAATAAAAGCAGTTGATTTGCATATCACTGATTATAAAGGCAACGGAGCCTTTTTAAAAGCGGGAGGGATGAGCGTTTAATTAACTTCAGATCAAATTAAGATGATGACCGCGCAAAAGCATTTGAATCGAGAGACTGCTGCTTCGGACACAAATGATATTATTATCCACAACATTATCGCCATCTCTAAAGCGATCGTTGAGGGATTTTTTTTAAATTATCCAAGTTCTCTGTATATTCCCCGTTTAAAAAGTAGTCTGTTTCTCGAGCTGAAAAAAAACCAAAAACATCATAACTTTATCGATATAATTTTGTTGTTTCTTTGATTACACGATGTTAAATACACTGTCTAAATTATGTTCATATAGTTTTGTTTATACAGAATTCTAGTTGATGCAAAAATTTTGCTCGGTTTCCCTATGCTTTACCACACCTCTCTGTGCTTTACAATGCTTCCCTATGCTTTACCAGACCTCTCTGTGCTTTACAATGCTTCCCTATGCTTTACCAGACCTCTCTGTGCTTTACAATGCTTCCCTGTGCTTTACCAGACCTCTCTGTGCTTTACAATGCTTCCCTATGCTTTACCAGACCTCTCTGTGCTTTACAATGCTTCCCTATGCTTTACCACACCTCTCGGTGCTTTACAATGCTTCCCTATGCTTTACCAGACCTCTCTGTGCTTTACAATGCTTCCCTATGCTTTACCAGACCTCACTGTGTTTTACAATGCTTCCCTATGCTTTACCAGACCTCTCTGTGCTTTACAATGCTCCCCTATGCTTTACCACACCTCTCTGTGCTTTACAATGCTTCCCTATGCTTTACCAGACCTCTCTGTGCTTTACAATGCTTCCCTATGCTTTACCAGACCTCTCTGTGCTTTACAATGCTTCCCTATGCTTTACCAGACCTCTCTGTGCTTTACAATGCTTCCCTATGCTTTACCAGACCTCTCTGTGCTTTACAATGCTTCCCTATGCTTTACCACACCTCTCTGTGCTTTACAATGCTTCCCTATGCTTTACCAGACCTCTCTGTGCTTTACAATGCTTCCCTATGCTTTACCAGACCTCTCTGTGCTTTACAATGCTTCCCTATGCTTTACCAGACCTCTCTGTGCTTTACAATGCTTCCCTATGCTTTACCAGACCTCTCTGTGCTTTACAATGCTTCCCTATGCTTTACCACACCTCTCTGTGCTTTACAATGCTTCCCTATGCTTTACCAGACCTCTCTGTGCTTTACAATGCTTCCCTATGCTTTACCACACCTCTCTGTGCTTTACAATGCTTCCCTATGCTTTACCAGACCTCTCTGTGCTTTACAATGCTTCCCTATGATTTACCAGACCTCTCTGTGCTTTACAATGCTTCCCTATGCTTTACCACACCTCTCTGTGCTTTACAATGCTTCCCTATGCTTTACCAGACCTCTCTGTGCTTTACAATGCTTCCCTATGCTTTACCAGACCTCTGTGCTTTACAATGCTTCCCTATGCTTTACCAGACCTCTCTGTGCTTTACAATGCTCCCCTATGCTTTACCACACCTCTCTGTGCTTTACAATGCTTCCCTATGCTTTACCAGACCTCTCTGTGCTTTACAATGCTTCCCTATGCTTTACCAGACCTCTCTGTGCTTTACAATGCTTCCCTATGCTTTACCACACCTCTCTGTGCTTTACAATGCTCCCCTATGCTTTACCACACCTCTCTGTGCTTTACAATGCTCCCCTATGCTTTCACTGTGGTGAATGTTTAGATGGGTTGTGCCTTATTTGTATCAGCTGGCTAAAATCTGATATAAATGACATCAATATACTATTAAATTACCTATATATAAATGCGCGCTGCCAGTACTGACTTAGGAATGCTTTCATCCAGCAGTGGATTGAAAAAAAGGATGATGATAAATATATAGAAAATCTATTTTCCACCCCTTCAAATTGACGGTATTACTGTGTGCATAAGAACCGGAAAGCCAAGCTGAATCCGAAGCAGGTTTCAAGGGGAATGGCTTAAAATAACAGAATGCAAATAGTGTTTATAGTTACTGTGCAGCTAAACAAGATCAACATTATCAAGTGCGTGCGAAGCACAAAGGGACCTCTTTACAGCCCGTCACCGGCTCATTTGACTGCCTTTGTTTTATTGACCGTCCGACACAACAACGCAGTCAATTCATAACTACCTGCGGCAGCAATTTAGATACAGAACACACTGCGTCAAAAACAGGCAGGCTGGTCAGTCCAGCGGTTTAAGAAAAGGGCTTGCTACCAGGAGGTTCAAATCCCGGCTCAGCCACTGACTCCCTATGTGTGACCCTGATCGAGTCACTGAACCTCCTTGTGCTCCGTCCTTCAGATGAGACATCAAACAAACAAGCTCCTATTGGAAGTGACTCTGCAGCAGCAGCAGCAGCAGTTGATGATGCATAGTTCACCCCCTAGTCTCTGCAAGTCGCTTTGGATAACAGCGTCTGCAAATTGACGGATATTTAATAACTGCATTAAACTAGGTTCAATTCAGGTTCCAAAAGGACACTGTGACCCTGGAGAGAGTTTCCTATCTTTTGTCCTAAACGCTGGTCTGCTTGACTCAGTCTCTTCTAGTTTCAGTAACACTGATGAAGGCACTGGAGCCCAAACGTTGGTCTGCTTGACTCAGTCTCTTCTAGTTTCAATAACACTGATGAAGGCGCTAGAGCCCAAACGCTGGTCTGCTTGACTCGGTCTCTTCTAGTTTCAATAACACTGATGAAGGCACTAGAGCCCAAACGCTGGTCTGCTTGACTCAGTCTCTTCTAGTTTCAATAACACTGATGAAGGCACTAGAGCCCAAACGCTGGCCTGCTTGACTCGGTCTCTCCTAGTTTTATTTTGGAATTTGAAGTCAGGACAACACAATAGTTTCCAAGGTAACTTTATTGTTATTTGAATAGACATTTCATAAAAAAAAAAGTTTTTCTTTTATTAAAAAGTTACAAAATCTCACCCCTCCCCCTCACAGAACAACGGATGAAACAGAACTAATTTGAATAGTTACAAAAGGGAGGGGAGGAGAGGGCTGTATAAAAAAAACAACATATATAAAAAGGCAGTTTTCTGTTGGGGGAGGGGTTTAACTCAGCCACACCCTGTGGAGCTTAGCTCCACCTCCTGTTTTGCATAAGGGGCGTGGTTTAATCAGAATCGCTCTTGTCTTCCTTGATGAGCAGTTTTTTTCCTCTCTTGGGCGCCAGGCCCTCCCTCTCCTTGCGGCCGTTTTTATGCCTGCGAGAAAGGGTATAAAACACAATTTAAAAAATAAATCAATAAATCAAAAAAAGGATTAATTTTTAACCTTAAGTTATTTATTTGGCAGATGCCTTTATCCAAGGCGACTTACAGGGTTATAATGCAAGATTAATATTAAAAATAGTGTAGTTTACATAAAATTCAAATAATACCAAGTAAAGAACTAGGATGCAGCAAGTTAGGATTACAGCAATTTATATCTACAGTGAGAGATTAGCATTGCAATAGTGCAAGGATCAGATGAGGATCCAGTAACTAATCTGATAAGGAGCTAGAAATCAAAGCAAGCGGGCTAACATTCAGGCTGTGCAGAGATTCAGATTTTCCAAGCTGTTCCCTGCATGAAGTTTCAAGTTGTTGGGTTTGAATTAATTAAATGGAAACTAGTTAAAAACTTGCCACAACAATGCGTTCCCCTCAATTGCCCTCATTAATTAATCTAATCAATACCGAGCCGACAGTGCGATGGAATACAGAGCTTATCGTAAATCAGACAGATCCACTCATCAGATCATTTCTCTTACCCATTTGATATAACATTATAACACCTTTTCCTCAGAAAGGGGTCATCCCTGCAGTGAATTGTGGGATTGCAGTTCCCAGACCACATATCCTCAGATTAGACCAAAAAAAACTACATATCCCAGCATGCACAGCGGTAGGTCTAAGGAGATGACAGATCACTTGACATTTTCATTTTACAGCAGCAAAACGGTCAGTGACTTGGGAGAAAAAGCTACGTTTGCTTGCAATCCGCTTTTAAACCTCTCAGCGCAGAAGTTGATTGCCATGGATTGCTACTCCGTTGTAAAGGTGAGGGAAGGACGGCGAACGTGCTTGTGGCGTCATTTTACTGCATAGTTAATGCTGTCACGATCTACCATTCCTTTCCATTCAAACCTGCAGGCATCGTGGCACAGAGTCTATCCGTGTATCTGCCTGTATTCCTCTATAGTAGATTATCTAAGTTTCATTTCATGTTCTACTCATTTAATATTTGACTGGCGATTCTGTGTTTTTTATATAAACGCTGTCTCTCCTGCATGTTTCATTTTTAACAATTTTGGCAAAATCTACCATGAACGAGGTTGCTAGTTTTTGGATGACAGACAGGTCATGTTCTGTTCATTTTTTCGTAAAGCGTTGAACTATTACCGTAAAAACTAGTATATAAGTCACCTCGGTGTATAAGCCCCCCTTCCACAAACAAGCCCCCCAATTTTTGAGACAGCAATTACATGAAAAAGCCTATAGGTCACACTGGTGTATAAGTCGCTCCCCCCTTTTTAGGACCCCCTAAAATACCTAGAAAACAGACTTACAAAGGTTTTTACAGTAACTATTGGTTCATTTACATGAAAGCATCTTCAAGGGAATTGCTGTGAAAGCTGAGTCATATGGCAATGGGTTACCCCCCCCCCCCCCCCCCGCACTCACAGCTTCTCTCTGTACTTCTCCTGCTCACTCTGGGGAACAAGGTCTTTCAGCTCCAGACTTTCATTGATGCGTTTCAGCATCTCATACCGCTCCCTGCCGTGGATCTGAGAGAGAGAGAGAGATTCAGGACAGGTGCAGTCAGTCCGGCGAGATATCTTACCCAACCCAACCCGCAGAGCTCCAGTCTCATCTGTGGTTTTGTACAAGGGGAATTTTTCTACTGATGCAGATGCAGAGATAATCCAGACAGGGAAACTAGACACAAAACAGCATGTCCAGTATCTTTGAATAATAATAATAAATATATATTTTTTTAAATATTATTTCAGGACATTTCAGACAAAAGCCCTTCAGATGTGTAGAAAGTAAAGTGAAATCGCAGTAAACCTGTTATTTCTGAAGTGTACTTGTGTACACACACTTAAACAGGAACACACAAATAGGAAAGTGCAGGCACACACATTATTTCTGCAATTCCAATAAGAACCGTGCAGAATGATTTCAAATAGTATAAGTAAAAATGTAACTGATCTTCATTAATTTCAGTGTAATTTGACATGATGGAATACAGAGATGGAAATAAGACTCCTATTGCAGGTTCTACTACCAGCTTGATCAGCCCCAGTGTGTCTAGGTAACAAGCTCAGATGTGTCTTATTATTAAACTCCTAGTGACACCAGGACTGGATCACACTGCTGTGCAGCGGGAGTCTTGTTCTCAGCCCTGTCACATCACAGCATGCCAGGTTGCAGCCTGCACTGCGGGGGGAGGGTAGTATATAAGTCCGGGGGCAGTACCTGCAGAGTGAAGACTTCCTCTTCAGAGCCGGTCCGGCTCTTCTTGCTGGACCCGGGGGCAGGCAGGGTCACCTCCTTAATACCTGTAGGGGGGGGGTGAAACAAGGGGGCAGGGTGCGAGAGAGGGATGAGAAGTCTGGGATGGGACAGCTGGCAGAAAGGGAGCTTTGTACCGAACGTGAAGCCAGTATCTCAACGCTTATGATCTTTACCAGGGTTTATGTGAAGGCACTAGAGCAGGGGGGGGGGCAATTCCGGTCATGGGGGGGGGCCGGTGTCCCTCCTGGTTTGTGTTCCAACTGTACCCTAAATTAATTAATTGCACCAATGAAGTGCTTATTAGAAGCTGTGTTTAACATGCCTGTGTCGAGGGAAAGCGTGTTTGAAAACGACCGCTGGAGGAACTAGGATTTTGACGCCATGGCAACCACACTCCCTTATTTCTATTGAAATGTATTCATGCGTTTACTACATAGTTAATGATTTTTCAATCTGCTATGCCATTCTGTTTAAACCCGCAGGCATCGTGGTACTGAGTCTATAAATCCATTGAGATTTCTTTATTCTTCTGTGTCGTACGTTCTCTCATTGAATTTCTTCTAAAACTACCAATTGGAGGTTCACGTTAGTGTTGAACTCTTGGTTCATTTTCTTTATTTCTTATGCTTGACAGGGGACTCTGTATTCTTTTACAGAACGCTGTTCCTGTCTCGCCTACACTTGACATTTGATATGTTTGATTTCCACAAACAAGACTGTTAGTTTTGCATTGCGGGTATCCTTAAACTTCTGTTTGGGATTTTACCTTTACAAATATATTTGCATGTGCTCTTAGGGTTTTTAAATGTCCTTTTAAAATACATGTGTCCATGATCCACAGAGAGAAAAAGAGGAAGAAAGAAAAGAGAGAAAAAGGAGAGAAAGAAAGACAAAGGGGAGATAATGAGAAAGAAAGAGCAACTCACACAACTTCCTTTTAGATTTGGGTGATGGAAGAGACTCCCGTTGCATTGCAGTTTGATCCATTCCTGGTTTTACTTGGAGTTTAATATTAAGACACACCTGAGCTTGTTACCTAGACACACTGGGGCTGATCAAGCTGGTAGTAAAACCTGGAATGGGTGAAACTGCTATGCAATAGGAGTCTGATTTCCATCCCAGACTGCTGGAACTTACATGGCAGAGAGAAACACACACACACACACACACACACAGAGTCTGTAGTTCACAGGCCTAGCGATCCCCAGTCTCGGGTGAGGCACTCACTGCGCTTGGTGCTCCCTGCGGTGGCCTTGCTGCCAGCTTTCTCCAGCTGCTTGCGGCTGTTCTCCTCTTCGCTCTTGAGATCCCGGCCGGGACAGGCGCAGACGCGCACCTCAAAACAGCGACGCCCCAACAGCCGACCACTGCGCCCCAGAACAGGAGGAGCGAGACAGAGAGAGAGAAACAAATCAGCCCATCAGTGCTCAGCTGGTTCCTAGCAGCCGACTGATCTAAAAACTGTCAAGTGTCCTTTCTGTGTTGAGGAGGGAGCAGAACCGAACACAGTATTGTAAGAGTCCTCAGCGCGTCACACAGCCTCGCCAGTGCTCTACACTGCAGGGTGATTGGCGGTACTCACTCGCTGGTCTCCAGGGTTACGATGGTGAGGATGGGCCGACGGTTCATCCCACCCATGCAGCTGCTGTTGCACATGTAGTTATAGAGCACCGTGGTGCACTCCGAGCCCACCTGCGGACAGACAGACAGACAGAGACAGGGGTTAGGAGCTGTCATTGCAGGAGGGAGCAGATAGAGGGTGCTGAAGAGTAGTATTGAAGGCAGGGATTCATATTATTATTTATTTGGCAGACACCTTTATTCAAGGCTGTATTGAATTAGCTGGCTCTCAGATCCCCAGTACAGCACTAAGTTCTCTATACTAGACTGTATTGAATTAGCTGGCTCTCAGATCCCCAGTACAGCACTGAGTTCTCTGATACTAGACTGTATTGAATTAGCTGGCTCTCAGATACCCAGTATAGCACTGAGTTCTCTACACTAGACTGTATTGAATTAGCTGGCTCTCAGATCCCCAGTATAGCACTGAGTTCTCTACACTAGACTGTATTGAATTAGCTGGCTCTCAGATCCCCAGTACAGCACTGAGTTCTCTACACTAGACTGTATTGAATTAGCTGGCTCTCAGATCCCCAGTACAGCACTGAGTTCTCTATACTAGACTGTATTGAATTAGCTGGCTCTCAGATCCCCAGTACAGCACTGAGTTCTCTATACTAGACTGTATTGAATTAGCTGGCTCTCAGATCCCCAGTACAGCACTGAGTTCTCTATACTAGACTGTATTGAATTAGCTGGCTCTCAGATCCCCAGTACAGCACTGAGTTCTCTATACTAGACTGTATTGAATTAGCTGGCTCTCAGATCCCCAGTACAGCACTGAGTTCTCTATACTAGACTGTATTGAATTAGCTGCTCTCAGATCCCCAGTACAGCACTGAGTTCTCTATACTAGACTGTATTGAATTAGCTGGCTCTCAGATCCCCAGTACAGCACTGAGTTCTCTATACTAGACTGTATTGAATTAGCTGGCTCTCAGATCCCCAGTACAGCACGGAGTTCTCTATACTATAAAGTGTGTGTAATACATATATATCACACACGTTCCATACATACATAGAGTCTTCAATTTACATTGCCTTTTCATTATTTCTCAAATACTTTTTGCCAAGTCTGTTGAATGGTGTTTAGACTAGGAGTTCAGCTCTTCAGTTCCAGCTGACTGACAAACGCAATGCAGGCAGCCAAAGTGCCTTCATGCATTAGTAAGCACCAGCACCCTCTAGTGGCAACAGACATTTTTTACATATTATAAACAGTACATTCAGTGATGTAATTTATGATACAAAGGAATTTCAGACCGCATCCCATAATATTCAGGGGGTTCGGAGTGAATATCCACTGAAAGCGGTTGAAAATCCGAGAACGTTCTCTCAGTGTAAAACAAAACCTGGCGCTGTGAATGATTCAGCTTGGAAAGGGGTGGCATTGCCCTGGAATTGATCAATTATACAGCAATTACAATTACACAGGTGTGCCCGGGATCAATTACAATTACACTGCAATGGCGTTTCATTACAAAGGACTCTATTACAATTGGAACTGACCTCAGGCCTGACAGGAATCACGTTTTTGAAACGGGGTTTACCTGGGGCGACTCGTAAGGCACAAGGACGCTCTGCCTCCTGGTCCGCTGGTCCTCCACATACTGAGCCAGCTGGTTCCCCTCTATCCGGATCAGATGCCCGGGCGGGACAGGGCCTGGCACAGCAACAAGAAGACATTAGCACCCCTGCCCCGGCCGTGTTCTCTACTCCGCTCCCGGGCTTGAAGAGCAAGAGCGGGCCTTGCCTCAAAATCAAACTGCCTTCGGACACGGGGACAAAACCACAGCATGAAGACAGGGGATCGACACCAGGGGTCTCCAATCCCGGTCCTGGGGGGCCGGTGTCCCTTCTGGTTTTTGTTCCAGCTGTACCCTAAATCACTTAACTGGACCGATTTAGCGCTTACTAGAAGTTTAATTGGTCAAATTAAATTAATTTAGGGTACAGTCGGAAACAAAAACCAGGAGGGACACCGGCCCCCCAGGACCAGGGCTGCCCACCGCTGGTCTATACGGAGTAAGGGGGGGGGGGGTTGTTTTATAAAACACAGCTAAGGGGTGGAACGGGTCACTGCGTATCGACCAATCAGAACCCTTTCTTTACATGACGTAACGTAATAGGTGTGTTTGTATCGTGCTGGAAGAGCAAAAAAGCACAGCACAGCACAGCAACGCACAGCAACACACAGCAACACACAGCACCACACAGCACAGCAACACACAGCACAGAGCAGTTCGCTACTTGGTTCTTGAATGAAGGGTGTTTTATAATGAATGAATCCTCCCCAAACTCTCTCAAATCACTTTACAACAATGCAAACTCAAAAGCTCACTCGGCCTGATTGTCGTTACTTACCTGTCAGAGCAGGGGTGTCAAACTCAGCTCATGGAGGATCCGCAGTGGCTTTCGATCCCCCAACCCCCACCCCACCCCACCCCCTGAGCTCTCAATGATTTAATTCTTCTAATTATTTGATTAATTGGACACATGTAACACTTCTCTCCAGGCAGCGTACCTTGAAATGAAGTGCATTTTAAAAAAATCATCTGTGAAAGACCTTAGAAATATTAAAACACGTCCAATTGAGCAAATGAGATCAGTTACGTTAACCGAGAGCTTAAGTTGGAATGAAAACCAGCCGACCCCGCGGCCCTCGAGGGCTGGGGCCCGACACCGCTGTGTTAAAACTCTAACATTTTCCATGACAATGCTCGCGAGCCACACCGTGCCACTTTAAAAGCGACTATGCGCTGCTGTTAGGAATTTTTTTTCCAAATCTCAATGCAACGGTTCTGTATCACGCCGTGGTTTGGGGCGGGCGTCGTACCTTCGTTGTTCTCGGGGGTGCGCTCGTGGTGGGGGCAGCGCCTCACCACCTCGGCCACGTGCTCCGATTTCTTGTAGACGGCAGTGGCCCGGACGATGGCGCCGGGGGGAGGAGGGACCCTCACGTGCATCTGGACCGGGCAGGTCTTGGCGAGCTGGCAGAACAGCTTATTGAGGCCCGGAGAGTACTGGAGAGAGGGAGAGAGCAACACAGCCTGTGTGAGACACTGCAGGACGGGGCAGACGCTCTGAGCGATTCTCTAAAACAGACCAGCTTGACCGAGTCTCTTCTGGTTTCAATAACACTGATGAAGGCACTGGAGCCCAAACGCTGGTCTGCTTGACTCAGTTTAGTTTCAATAACACTGATGAAGGCACTGGAGCCCAAACGCTGGTCTGCTTGACTCAGTTTAGTTTCAATAACACTGATGAAGGCACTGGAGCCCAAACGCTGGTCTGCTTGACTCAGTTTAGTTTCAATAACACTGATGAAGGCACTGGAGCCCAAACGCTGGTCTGCTTGACTCAGTCTCTTCTAGTTTCAATGACACTGATGAAGGCACTAGAGCCCAAACGCTGGTCTGCTTGACTCAGTCTCTTCTAGTTTCAATAACACTGATGAAGGCACTAGAGCCCAAACGCTGGTCTGCTTGACTCAGTCTCTTCTAGTTTCAATAACACTGATGAAGGCACTGGAGCCCAAATGCTGGTCTGCTTGACTCAGTTTAGTTTCAATAACACTGATGAAGGCACTGGAGCCCAAACGCTGGTCTGCTTGACTCCGTTTAGTTTCAGTAACACTGATGAAGGCACTAGAGCCCAAACGCTGGTCTGCTTGACTCAGTTTAGTTTCAATAACCCTGATGAAGGCACTGGAGCCCAAACGCTGGTCTGCTTGACTCAGTCTCTTCTAGTTTCAATAACATAAATAAACAAGTTTTAAGTTAACAACTTAGCTGCACACACACAAAAAAACCCAGATCCATAATGATTGAACACTCAAACAGAGCTGACATTAGAAACACCAAAAGCAACTTAAAATCAGTGACAAAACATTCAATAAAAGACTTTGTCAAAAAGTTTGTCATTTTGAATATTGCATGAAATCAGACTTGTCTCTTACCTCTCCCACCATGCCTGCAGATTAACCCGTCTGATGATGTCCCTTTACAGGGCTCAAACTGCCCCCTCCCCCTATCCCACGGCAATATTAAAGCACACAGGCAAACAACCTCCCTCCTACTCCCTCCCCTCCCTCCTTAACCAGTAACATGTCCAGGCTTGTTCCTCCACTCCCACAGGTGAGCTTGTGGTACAGGAAGTGTGTGTGAGAGAGAAAGAGATAGAGCGCGAGAAGAAGCGAGAGAGGAGTGTGTGTGTGAGAGAGAGAGAGAGAGAGAAAGAGAGAGCGAGAAGAAGCGAGAGAGGTGTGAGAGAGAGAGAGAGACAGAGATAGGTGTGAGAGAGAAGAGTGTGTGAGAGGTGTGTGAGACAGACAGAGAGAGAGACAGACAGACAAAGAGATCTGAGAGAGAGACAGACACAGAGAGAGACAGAGAGATATGCGAGAGAGAGACAGACAGACAGAGACAGAGAGACAGACAGACAAAGAGATCTGAGAGAGAGACAGACACAGAGAGAGACAGAGATATGCGAGAGAGAGACAGACAGACAGAGACAGAGAGAGAAAGACAGGTGTGTGTGTGTGTGTGTGTGTGTGTTTCTCCTCATGATATTAACCACTGAAGCAGAGACTGAAAGGCTCCCCCCCCCTATAATACACTCAGCATGTTGCCTCCCAGGCCACCCCCTTTTAATTTTAAATACACACCCCCCCCCCCCCCAATCCAGCTCTCCAGTCTCACCCCCCTACTTCAAACCCTTTCATACCCCACAGCCCTCAAGTGCACGGTTTCAGATTTGAAAGCGGCTGCGTTTTAAACAGATTCATTTTTGGGCATCGTTCTGGAACAAGGACCTGACCAAAGGTAACGTTTCCTCGTTTTTATTTTTAGTTTAATGAATGATGGTTTGATTTTTTTTTTTTTTGGGGAGGAGAAATATTTGAATGATAAATGATGGTTTATATTAAATATATTGATTATGATTTCATTTTATATATATCTTTTTTTTTTAGTCATAAAAATAGTGAATGTTTTCATATTTTATTTCCACACAAACAGCATCCTCTTTATAATCTAAATAAAATGCTTTTTACATTGTAATATACTACAATATTGGAGATTATAAATAAATAACTTTTTGTAAAATTTCATAATTTTTTTGTAAAATATTTTTAAAAAAAAGTCACTTCTCTTTTTAAACAGCTGAAGGGCTTTTGCCCAAAACGTCCTGAAAATGAGATTTTTTTAATATTTTAAACTTTGTGTACATCTTTTAAAAAACCTTTTCTTTTATATGCCTTCAATTTTGTACACTGCAGTTTTATATATCGTTTTTTTTTTAAATTTAATATATAAATAAAACTGCAGTGTACAAAATTGAAGGCATATAAAAGAAAAGGTTTTTTAAAAGACGTACACAAAGTTTAAAATATTTTAAAAAATCTCATTTTCAGGACGTTTTGGGCAAAAGCCCTTCAGCTTTTTAAAAATAAATGTATATAAAGTTTTTTAAAGAGACAACATTTCGGTTTTCAAACATATAAGACATTAATAACTACAATGTTAAACACTTGTTTTAAATATATTGGCTAAAACAAAAATAAAAATGTTTAGTCTGTAATGTCTCTGTACAAACACACCTTAATAAATATACCTTCCTTCTAACATACTAGAACATTTAAGATGTATAGTTTAATATGAAATAATTTATATTTTAATACAGCGTGGGCAAAACCTGATGTCTGAACTATCTTTGTGACTACTGTCAGGACTTCAAGATCGATTTCTTAATTACAGAAACTCAATATTTATATATATTTAATCAATTCCGTTATAACATTGAAAAGGACATTTTGAAAACTTAACATATTTCATTTTCCAGCCAGGAATTCGTGTTCGTAATATGAACAGAATTGTATGATATTTAAGAAGGTTAAAACAAAGTCAATTAAATATACAAATGCGGACCGATTCAAGTTTGTACAAAAATAAAAAAAAATAACATTTTGAAAAATATTTTAAGATGAAGTAAATCCAGTTCTAGCGTTTAATTTCTACAGCTTAAAATAGGTTTTTGAATTTCATTTTTCAGCGCAGGCAGTATTTAATAGAAATCGGATCTGCCGCCGGGTATATTTTACAACACACAGCTGCAAACATTTACAAAAACTGGCCGATTCTCTCAGTAATTTTTAACAAAAAAGTAAAAAAGGATATGAAAATGAGTGTTCTGGTTACAATGCTCCCAGATTATGAAGGAAAAAAAGTACCACTTGATTAGAAATGCAGAGAATCACATTTTTAAATAAAACAAAAAAAAAAAAAAAAAACACTTTTAACAAGCACTTTATAAAAATAATTTTTTTTTGCCTCTAATATTAGATTTTTAAATTAATTTTACCATCACTTCTTCCTATTTATTTTTATTGTCAAAACGCTTTGGTGTGAACGGCACTATATAAGAAAAAATTAAAAATACAAACTTACTTAAACCCAGTTGATCTTCAGAAACTTCATAAATTCAGAGGTTTGGGTCGATAATTGAAAGTTTAACAAGCTTCCCACAGTGTGATAATCTCATTGAGGGGACATGTCCGGACATGTCTGAATCGAACCCCAAGCTCAATTCAAATCAAATTCGAACCGCGTTTACAACGGCTGACAAAAATAACCGCCAAAACAACAGAGCAGGAATTCATCAGAAACCACGTAAAATAAATAAATTAAATAAAATATGGAGTAATACAAGGCTTCAGTTTGTGAAGAATTAAAAACACAGGGGAGTCCTTCCGGTTTGCTATTTTGTATTCACATTTTGTTGTCATTTTTCATGTTTTAAATATTTTTTTACTATTTTTTTTATTGACAGCACAGTCGTGTACTATTCAAAAATAAAATAAACGTACGATGGTTTGTTTAATGACTCTGATTATGTGTGTTTCATTATTAATATTCGGTTTAATTTCCTGTATCATGGATATTTTTATTTATCATCTTGGAAGTGCCACCAGCCAAGTTAGCCTTTTAAAGTTACACTCTAATGTGTTTTAATTAATACCGTTAGTTTTATAACTGATGTCAATCATTTATTTTTATTTAAATGCGTGTGTGTGATATATATACACACACACACGTACCCCGTCTTTTAAATTACGACTGCATTCCTATCAGATCCTTTTTGAATAAGAAAACTGCATTTACGAGTTCCCAACTTTATTTATTCATTTGTTGGCGGGACAGAGATTAAAAACGCAAATCTAATTTCAGCTAAACCAAGCGTTAATCTTAACCAGGAGTTAAAACACACTTGTAAAAAAAATCCGCCAATGCGACTGGAGCTCAAATTAACCGACCGCCCGCGTCCCAGCGAAACCTCTGCCGTCTCCGCAGTTTAAATACTCGAGAGAAACTCAAAACAACAATATATATATATATTTAAAAAAAAAACAACAAAAAAATCCCACTGAATTTTAGTTTTTTTCAGTATTTCTGTCTATAGTGAAACTTCGGTCATTGAATGAAGTCTCGTTTCTGTATTTCTGTCTATAGTGAAACTTCGGTCATTGAATGAAGTCTCGTTTCTGTATTTCTGTCTATAGTGAAACTTCGGTCATCGAATGAAGTCTCGTTTCTGTATTTCTGTCTATAGTGAAACTTCGGTCATCGAATGAAGTCTCGTTTCTGTATTTCTGTCTATAGTGAAACTTCGGTCATCGAATGAAGTCTCGTTTCTGTATTTCTGTCTATAGTGAAACTTCGGTCATCGAATGAAGTCTCGTTTCTGTATTTCTGTCTATAGTGAAACTTCGGTCATCGAATGAAGTCTCGTTTCTGTATTTCTGTCTATAGTGAAACTTCGGTCATCGAATGAAGTCTCGTTTCTGTATTTCTGTCTATAGTGAAACTTTGGTCATCGAATGAAGTCTCGTTTCTGTATTTCTGTCTATAGCGAAACTTCGGTCATCGAATGAAGTCTCGTTTCTGTATTTCTGTCTATAGCGAAACTTCGGTCATCGAATGAAGTCTCGTTTCTGTATTTCTGTACCCCGCGCTGTTTTGGGGAGGTTCTAGTTCTAGAATAATTCTCTTCTGCACACGAGCCCGGGCTCCCTCGTCACTGATAGGACCTCGCTCTGGCAGGGAGGCGGAGCCACACTCACTGGTCACTGCAGCAGCCGCCCGCTTCTTTTCACTCTGCAGGCTCACCGTGCAGCCGCCTCAGAGATACAGCGTCGGAGGACCACGCAGCTCTGTGCAGCTTACAGGCAGGCACCCGGCCAGACCACAGGGGTCGCTGGTGCGCGGTGAGCGGAGGACACCCTGGCCGACCTAAACTCCGCCCTCGGGCGACGCTCGGCCAATTACGCGCCGCCCCCTGGGAGCTCCTGTCCACGGAGGGCTGTGGAATAGCCTGGACTCGAACATAGTGCCTTTACCAGCTGCGCCACTCGGGAGCCCTGGAATTTATTTACTTAATCATGTAATCGAAGAAACTACAAAATCATATCGCAAAAAAGTCTATACCGGAAGCCATAACACAAGCGTTTAATGTTAGATTTTGTTGAGTATCTGGCAAACCACAAAGCCGTGTGTAATTCAATATGTTAGCTTAACATTATTCAGGAGGTTGCATTTGACTTTATGAAGCACAAGGAGTCTGTTCTATGGGGGGGATTATTATTATTATTATTATTATTATTATTATTATTAATTTCTTAGCAGACGTCCTTATCCAGGACGACTTACAATTGTTACAAGATATCGCATTATTTTTACATACAATTACCCATTTATACAGTTGGGTTTTTACTGGAGCAATCTAGGTAAAGTACCTTGCTCAAGGGTACAGCAGCAGTGTCCCCCACCTGGGATTGAACCCACGACCCTCCGGTCAAGAGTCCAGAGCCCTCACCACTACTCCACACTGCTGCTAAACTTTTGTCCCGAGCTGTGGAAGGATGTGTGTTCTGGCAGACTCCTCCTCCTCCTCCTCTCCCTTACCGTGCAGGTGACAGACTTGGCCGTGCTGGACTGCTGGAATCGCAGCTCGAACCCCAGCTCCCCGGGGTAGTCCGTGGTGGAGGGGACGGTGGAGGCAGTGGTCGCGGTCGCAGTCTCCGAGACGTAAGGCAGGGGGTGCTGTTGCACAAGAGTGGGACCCCCCAACAGCACCTCCGCGCTGCTGCTGCTGCCGCCAATTGCATCAGTCTCCAGGCCGTCCAACTCAGGGAATATATCATCCTACCGGGGAAGAGCCAGGGAAATGCATGTCAACGCTGGGCTAATCACAGAGCCCAGACCGGGCTACAGCCCCGCCCACCACTGGATCACCCCTTATGTAGCTAAGAAACTCTTGGGTTTAGGGAGGGAGGGAAGCAGTGTGGCTCTAGTGGAGCTGAGGAGGGACTGGGAGGGAGGGAAGCAGTGTGGCTCTAGTGGAGCTGAGGAGGGACTGGGAGGGAGGGAAGCAGTGTGGCTCTAGTGGTTAGAGCTGAGGAGGGACTGGGAGGGAGGGAGGCAGTGTGGCTCTAGTGGAGCTGAGGAGGGACTGGGAGGGAGGGAAGCAGTGTGGCTCTAGTGGAGCTGAGGAGGGACTGGGAGGGAGGGAAGCAGTGTGGCTCTAGTGGAGCTGAGGAGGGACTGGGAGGGAGGGAAGCAGTGTGGCTCTAGTGGAGCTGAGGAGGGACTGGGAGGGAGGGAAGCAGTGTGGCTCTAGTGGAGCTGAGGAAGGACTGGGAAGGAGGGAAGCAGTGTGGCTCTAGTGGTTAGAGCTGAGGAGGGACTGGGAGGGAGATGTTCTGTGTTAGGTTGTCTAAACAGGGTGAAAATTAATAAAAAAAGTTTCTCACATTTTCCTGCCAGAATTCATTGCCTCTGGTTCCTCTAAAGAAAGAAACAAAAAGGAATTAATAGAGCCTTCAGTATGGCATCATGGCTTTACAATCAACGTTCTTACCTCTTATTAGCCCTGTTGGCATGATCACTGGCCTCCCCTTTAAAGCTGTGCTGACCAAGGCTCTAAAAAGCCATCTCTTATTATTGAAATTGAAAGAGAGTGGATGTGGCCAAGCTTGCAATAGAAAGCTGTGTTTAACATCACTACAAGACCCTAAGCACAAGCTAGCTGAAAACACTTCACGAAACACTTCCTGAAGGAAGAAATGCTTTTTATAAATTGCTATGAACACACACTCCCTGAAATCACGTCTTAACAAAACAGCTCAATTTCATAAACGCAAAAACGGCTAACGATCATTCAAAGCCAATTCTCATCATCAGGACAAACCCGGGGTTCTAAATGAATTTCATTCAGCACCCCTTTTGAAACGAAAACCGCCCTAGTTCGAACAGCCGCGTGCAAAGGATACTGGGAAATGTATTCACTAGCATTCAGATTAGCGCCTCTGTGCTGTAGCGC
The DNA here is from genome assembly GCF_902713425.1 of Acipenser ruthenus. Taxonomy (NCBI): domain Eukaryota; kingdom Metazoa; phylum Chordata; class Actinopteri; order Acipenseriformes; family Acipenseridae; genus Acipenser; species Acipenser ruthenus. The sequence continues at coordinate 1,068,457 of NC_081236.1, forward strand.
TGTTTGGGGACTACAGATCCCATGATGCACTGCGTGTCGCCATAGTTCCATGACGCACAGAAATGAGTGAAACGTGCTCTCATTACAGAGAAGAGGAGGTGTTGAAAGCTAATGCACCTCCGTAGAAGAGAAAGAAATGCTGCTGCAGATTAACATCCCCACAAACACTGTGAGCCGTTCTGAAAAACCAGGATACAACGACACAGGCCTACGAACAGCAGACTGTGGATGCAACTCGCCAGCGTTTCTGATCTGCTCAGTACCCTGCTGTTGAGAACGCCTCGCTTCTGTGGTTTAGCAGCGATCAGAATGCGACACGCAGGTTTCCAGTTGCAATGCATACCTTTTTAAAAAGAGTTCACTTCCCGTCACGCATTTTCAATAAACCGCACAGCGCTTTTAAAAAGTAGAATACTTTTCACAGCTCTGCAACTGAAATTTGATTTCAGCGTTACTGTAACTTCAGCGTGGTGGGCTTGGCTTCAGATTTCTGATAAGAATTACTGATCAGATTAATAAAAAAAAATAAAAGATCCATTCTTATTACTTGAGAGTCGACTATTTTGGCAGTTGAGTTATTATTTAGTAGATGCTTGTAACCAAAGCGACTTACAGAGACTAGGGGGTGAACTATGCATCATCAACAACTGCTGCTGCTGCTGCTGCAGAGTCACTTCCAATAGGACCTCGTTTGTTTTGCGTCTTATCCGAAGGACGGAGCACAAGGAGGTTCAGTGACTTGCTCAGGGTCACACACACACAGGGAGTCAGTGGCTGAGCCGGGATTTGAACCTCCTGTTTATTTTGAAATTCACATGAACGAGAGTCGACTCACGCCCTGCCAGGCGAGTTTGAAATGCACGCTGGTTTGTAAAAAGGGGCTCCGACTCTCGTTTCCTCTCCCCTCAGATACTCACACGATGTTCCACAGCTCCTGGAAGGACTCCTGGCTCAACGGTTCCAGACTGTCAGACACGGGGTCGGCCATCTCGTCTTGGAAATGAGTGCGGTTACCACAGTGACAGGCAAGCCACTCTGCACTGCTGAGGAGGGAGAGAGAATTCAGATCCCGGGATTTTAAAAAAACAAAACAAAAAAAACGCTTCACTGCCACAGAATTGTCAGGGGTGTGGCAGCGAGACTCTCGTTGCAGAGCAGTTTGATCCATTCCTGGTTTTACTAGGTTTTTCAAATCAGGCACGTATAGAAGTTTAAAAAAGGACAATGGGTAATTTGTACATCGATTTGTGGGCCCCTCCGATTCAATTGCTCCCCGTTCAGCCATTCGTGTACCTCAATCACACACAGAGAAACGCGTTCATAACAATATTGATTTATTTTACAGCTTTTAAATCGCAAGTCTGACTTTTTCACTTCCAAGCAGAAGCGACTCCTGAATGTAAATACAGTCACGCTGCAGAAGGACTGTTAGAAAGCGCGTCCCTCCTCAAATACTTTATTTTTCATTATAACTTTAATAGGAGTCGCTTACTAACACGTTTGTATGTCCTGCCTGTAAATGAAAAATTAAGACTGGGTCGATTTAAAAGCCAATTTAGTTGTTATACTTTTTTTTTAAATGAAATCAATTTTGCTATGAACGCGTTTCTCGGTGTTATTGTATTATAACTTGCAATGTGAATGTATTTTTGTTTACGACTGTAAGTCGCCCTGGATAAGGGCGTCTGCTAAGAAATAAATAAATAATAATGATAATAATAATCGGTGTGTGATTGAAATAGACGAATAGCTGAACAGGGATCAATTGAATTAAGGATAGTCGGTAAAACACCGAAAATCAGAATCAGTAATCGGAACACATCTATATATTAGGTACCGAAACCATTTAAGGTTTGGGAATTGTTTTTAAAACACCGGTTACTTGGTGTTTGGATCTTTAGAGAGGGTGACTATGTTTCTAAAGTGTTATTTGTTTATTTTTAAATAGGGATAAGTAGATTTTAAAACACACATTTTGTTAACAGCCGACTCGTCTCTCCTTCAGAGAGAAACGCTCGCTTGTCGTCCATTCGCGTGTACTGACCTCATCGGGTAAAACCATTAACCGTCAACATGGCATACCCGCTTCCACAGCATGAAAAATACGGTTTAAAAAGTTATTGGAGAACGAATGATGAAAAAAAACGCATTTGTTTTTCTTTACTGGAAAAATAAACTTTAAAAATTAACTGTAAACTAATTAACAACCTAAAAGAACTCCCCCGTCGGAAAATACAAATACACTCGTCCAAGTGAAGAGAAAATAGGACGAAACAAAACCAAGTTCACGAAAAGGGGAGAAAAACAGCGATACTTGATTCCCACGCCGTTAACAATAAATGTGTTTTAACCGCATTGGAATTACGTGTGGATTACTGCTGGACTGTTTAAATGACAGATATGAGAATTTTATACCCAAAGAAAGGAAACCAGAAACCGAAAAAGCGAGTGATCCGCCCCCCCCATCACAAAAAATGATGTTTCCCCGGGCAGCACCAAAACAGGAAAGGGAAGGAGGCGACTAGATAGACCAATTGAAGACGAAAAAAAAATAAAATAAAATCAAAACATTTGAATAACGCGAAGAAATTCGATTTTTATTTTGCATTTGTTTTAAGTCTGGCAAAGAAAAGACTAACTTCGGTTTAGAAATATACCGTTTAGCTTTCAACATACCTCCCTCAATATATTTTTTTGGAACCTTCTCTAAAGTTCAAGCCCCGTGCATTTTATTTAAATTTCTTCACATTTTGGGTGAAAAAGTTCGTAATTAAAAAAAAAAAAAGATAAAAACTTACCGAATTAAATATTAAGACGTGATTTATACACAGGCTCTTGGGTAAATAAATAAAAACACACTCCGTAAAAAACTAATAATTAGTACAAGTTAGTAAACTTTGCAACTATCAACGATACTGAAAGAAGCAGATAATTATATTCTTGAAACAAAACCAGCCCAGAATGTGTAGTTCAAATAAATCCTTGAACAGCTTTTATTTTTAAAGTTAGCTATAAATCAAAACTAGACGATATATATATATATATATATATATATATATATATATATATAATTTTGGTTATCACAATCGAACTAGTGATAGTGCGAGATTAATGGATCACTAAACACAGGAAATGTCGGTAAACAGAAAAAAAAACCAAAAAAACAACTTGATATCCGCTACTTTGCGCTGTTCTAGAATAAATGTCAGTGGAAAATTATCACTTGTCCAGTTAAAAAAATAAATAGTTTATCAATAGGTACATTTGCTACAGTGTTTCACACACACACAGACAAAAGTTGCAATGAAAAAAAAAAATCGACGTCCTTCAACTCAACGACTTGATTTTATATTAAGTTTTTTTTTATTCGTACTTTGAAAACAACGAATTAATAAAACAAATACAAAGTCGGTCCCCTCCTCCCCCCCCAATCTGGTGCCGTGCAAATGTGCTGAATAATATTATTACGCGGATACGGTCGGTTGCATTAAACGGGACTACAAAAAGAAACATTCTTAATTAAAAAATAAAATCAAGAAAAAATAACGTAAATGCCAATTAAACCCGAGCTGCTACCAACACACTGTAAAATTAGCAAGTTATGTTTTTACAGCTTCTTCATATTTCGTGGTGCTGGTACACTAGCAGTATCCGCATTATCTCAGCTGTGTTAAAACGAAACGATTGCGATGCAATTTTAAAACATATCGCATGTGATTCTGCTTGAATTAAACACTCACTCAGACTGTTAGGAAATGACTATATTTTTTCCAACAATATGACTCACTCTGTGTATCTCTGCTTCAAAGCGCTGCTTACCGTCAGTCCTGTCCCGCTTTAAACACTCGGGTCAAATGCCCAGGCGAGCTGGTCTGCTACAATGTGTTTGTATTTTTTTCACTCTGATTTTTAGACAGACCTCCACGTTTTGGGGAATCCCCGACTTAAACCGGAGGGGGAGGGGAACCTTGAAGCCCGCCACCGGTCATGTGATTTGGGTTGACCGTATAATCGCGAGAAAAAGCGCAAATGTTTATCCCTAAATAATACACCCCTTTTAATCTCTGCCTGTGTAATGGTGCCATTTTACATACGGGACGCAGTATCGACACAAACAAATGCACACCGATAATGAATCATTCTCTCAACACTACGACGCAGCTTGTTTGGCAGTCCAGTTTGTTTACATATCCATACACTTGTACTTTGCTTGAACAAAAGTTATTGTATTTCTTGCTCTTATTGTATTACTTGTATTGTAACACTTGAAATGTATTTGCTTACGATTGTAAGTCGCCCTGGATAAGGGCGTCTGCTAAGAAATAAATAATAATAATAATAATAATAATAATAATAATAATAATAATATCCTCTGCAGGTAGTGCCCCCTGTTCAGACTGCGCTTGTAGATCTCCTGATCCGCCCCTCCTACTCTGCACTGGACTCGCCTGACCTCAGCACCACGTTACTGGATCCTCAACTGATGTGCTATCCTTGCACTGCTAACATGTCACTGTAGATATAACTTGCTGTAACCCTAACTTGTTGCATCCTAGTTCATATTGTATTCTAGTAGTGTTATTAGTTGCACTGACTGTAAACTACACCTGTATTTAAATATGAAGCTTGCATTGTAACCCTGTGCTGCCCTGTAACACCTGCGTGAGTCGCCTGGGATAAAGGCGTCTGCCAAGTAAATAATAATATTAATTCCAGACGGTTGGCATGGTGATGCGTCAGAGGGGCCACGTTTTGATTGATCCCTGAAGCCAGCATTACACTTCAGCCAAGGCTCGCATTATAACACAGCAAAGCTAGTCCTTGGTTGGTCTCCACCATGCCTCTCTCACAATATTAGCATGCAAAGAACAGTCGCTCTCTTGCAAGGAAAGTCATCATGACCTGCTTTTATAAGCCAGCTCTCACAGAATCAGTTCATTCTAAAAGGGGATGCAAAACATTTCGCCAGAGCTGTATTATCCCATTTTATCTGAGTCCAATATGAAGTGAGCTACCCTCCTGTTATAAAAATCATACAAGCCATCTCTCACCCACTAAGGCTGTAGGCAGGCAGACGAAGCCACTGAAACAACTTGACCTGACAGGGAACAAAGCCAGTCAGAACAACAATGAATTGATTCATCCCAGATACAGGGAGCCCTGGAGACCGGAAATGACACTGAGAGTGATTCATGAAATCTGCTTTGCTGTAATCCTAACTTGCTGTATCCTCTTAGTTCATATTGTATTTTAGCAGGAGGCTGTGTGGTCCAGCGCTTAAAGGATCTTGATACCAGGAGGTTCAAATCCTGGCTCAGCCACTGACTCCCTGTGTGTGACCCTGAGCAAGTCACTGAACCTCCTTGTGCTCCGTCCTTCGGATGAGACGCAAAACAAACGAGGTCCTATTGGAAGTGACTCTGCAGCAGCAGCAGCAGCAGCAGCAGTTGTTGATGATGCATAGTTCACCCCCTAGTCTCTGTAAGTCGCTTTGGATAAAAGCCTCTGCTAATTGACTAAATAATAATAATAATAATAATAATATTGCACTTATTGTAAACTACACTGTATTTAAATATGAAGCTTGCATTGTAACCCTGTGCTGCCCTGTAACACCTGTGTGAGTCGCCTGGGATAAAGGCGTCTGCCAAATAAATTAATAAATAAATACTAATAATATTAATAGAGAGTTAAACCTCCCTCAGTAAAAACGCCATTTGACCCCTAATAAAAGTTTATTTTTTGAATTTGTGTGTGTGTGTGTGTTTTATTTTAATTATATCCCACCTTGTTGACCAGGTCTCTTGGATAAGAGATTTTATTCCACGTGGGGATGTTAATCTGCAGCATTTTTCTTTCTCTTCTATGGAGGTGCATTAGCTTTCAACACCTCCGCTTCTCTGCAAAGATAGTGCACGTTTGCGCTGGTCACTCATTTCTGTGCGTCATGGAACTATGGCAACTCGCAATGCATCGTGGGATCCGTAGTCCCCAAAAACAGCACTACAATACATTTCCCAATATCCTTTGTACTCAGCTGTTCGAACGAGGGCGTTACGTTTAATTCAAACTTTCCTTCCAAAATAATTCGCGCAAACTGGACATTGGTGTCGAGTGAATTGTAATTACATTAAGTCATTTACAATAAGCAGCTGTGAAACGACCTGGATCGTGTAGAAAAATCTTAGTATCAGGAAATTAATTTAATGCGTGTTCATTTTAATTAAAATACTGCACAGCTGTGACCAGAAATTCAGCATCGTCAGCCTCTCTCTCTCTCTCTCTATATATACTGTAGATTGAAGTAATTCTGCTTCATACAGTCGAATGAAACCTGCTGAATAATGTTCCGTTAACATATTGAATTGCACACCGCTTTGTAGTTTTCCAGATACTTAACTAAAAGACTTGACATTTCAAAATCTAACATGAAATACTACTGTACTACTATTATGGCTTCCGGTATGGACTTTTGCGAGATCATTTTGCAGTTTCTTTGATTACACGATGTTTATATATATATATATATGAAGGCACTGGAGCCCAAACGCGTGACTTTTATGAGATGAGAGTTTTGATTGTATTAAAATTATTTCATTAGAATTTCAGTTTAATAGATGCATCGTACAGTCTATTTGAGGGCAGTTTTTAACATTGCTGGAATTATATTAATTGTATTTGGCAGTTTTTAAAATGGCGCCATAATTAATAGTAATTATAATGATAACATGAATTATGAATAATATTACAAATTATCATAATAATAATAATAATAATAATAATAATAATAATAATAATAATAATAATAATAATAATAATGGCCACCTTGGATTAAAATGTTAATTGTTTTTATTACCATATAACACAAGACTGACAAAAATTGAAAAATGTGACATTTCGAAATCTAACATGAAATACTACTGTACTGCTATTATGGCTTCCGGTATAGACTTTTTTGTGAGATCATTTAGTAGTTTCTTTGACTACATGATGTTAAATAAAAGATCAAAATTATGTTCATATAGGTGTTTTTTTTTTAAATTAACGTCTCAATCTTAAAATTCTAGGTGATGCTAAAATCTTGTCCAGAGTCATTAAAACGACTTGATTACTACCCTGCTTTGCATCCAGTTTTTAATGCGAGCGGCGTCTTGAAACAGCTTCAGCCTTCAGTATATTGTTTAGCACGATCTGTCACATATTATACTCATATAAACACACAACTCTCCACTACACTGGACTATATGGCACCCAGCTGTACCAGCACCTGCATCATCTTGTACTCACACTGAAGGCTCCACACTTTGCTGTATTCTATACTGCTCTCAATCATAATTCTATCCTCTGTATCTTGTAGTTGATTTTACTCTTGTAGGTATCCGTATTCACATGGTTTCTTTGTAATCGTTCTTATTTGAAATCGTTCTCATCCATTTATTGGACTGACTGCTTGCTCTTAATGGAGTTTACTCAATAAGCAAATATTTGTACTATAAGTTTAACTGCTGTCAGTCAATATCGCTCTCAAATGTAATTATTTACTGTATTTTTTATTTTCTCTTATTTGATATTTATTACTGACTTTAATGTATTTTCTAACAGCTTTAATCTGTAATGTGATATTTTGTAACAACTGTAAGTCGCCCTGGATAAGGGCATCTGCTAAGAAATAAATACATACATATATATATATATATATAAAGAAAGCTATCGTCTCTCTCAGTTTATGCCAGCCAGCCTGAATGTTCCAACACACCTTTATCCTTCCGATTCAGGACTGCAGAGAGAACCTGGGCTCACACCTGGCGGTTTTTCTTAGTGATCCACACTATTCAAGTTATCCAAGATTCATTTTATTTATTTTGTTGAACTTCAAACTTCTGATCCACGTCCGCAACACGTTTCAACTTTTAGTTTTCATCAGGCGATGAAATACATATATATTTAGTGTGGAGTCGTGGTTAGGGCTCTGGACTCTTGACCAGAGGGTCGTGGGTTCAATCCCAGGTGGGGGACACTGCTGCTGTACCCTTGAGCAAGGTACTTTACCTAGATTGCTCCAGTAAAAACCCAACTGTATAAATGGGTAATTGTATGTAGAAACAATGTGATATCTTGTAACAATTGTAAGTCGCCCTGGATAAGGACATCTGCTAAGAAATAAATTTATATTATATATATATATATATATATATATATATATATATATATATATATATATATATATATATATATATATACACATGATGCTGTTTAAGATGACACATTAAAACAATGATGCAAATTAGGCAACACCGTTTCAAAACGAACAAAACTGTGGGCCTGCACAGGATTCAGTACAGGAAGACAGCAGGCAAGTTTTGCAGAAACTCTCCCTGAAGCAGCTCCATTAAAGAAGAAACATCTGTATTTACATAGTAGTTACACAGTAATTACACGTGTGCAACTTACACAGCATTACAATGTTATTATGCATGTAAATCTGCAGTATATAGGTGCACAATTGCATCAAAAAAAGGTTTAGGGCCAGTGTTATAGCATGCAAAAAAAAATGTACACAATTGTTCATTGTAACTATGCATAATAACATTGTAAGTACACGTGTATTTACTAAGTAACTACTATGGAAATGCATTAAGGGTCTCTCATACTGTGTAAGTGTCACTGTGGATCTGATATTGTCAAATCCAAGTCAGTCATTCTGAGACGCACACTAATTCAGTGACTCGAGAATATACAAATCAAAGAAACTACAAAATCATAGCGCAGAAGCCCCAACAGCAATACAGCAGTATTTCATGTTAGATTTCGAAAATGTCACGTTTTTCAATTGTGGTCACTTTTTCCTTAAGCCTATGAAAAACTACAAAGCGGCGTGCAATTCAATATGTTAACGTAACTTTATCCAGCAGGTTGCATTCGACTTTATGAAGGAAAAATGAGTCAATCCTACATGCAGGGCGATGCAAAACTTCTGGACAGAGCTGTAGGCTCCATTTCTTGTGCAAAGCACCCCCCCCCCACCCCCCCCGTCTGGCAACACATAATGCACTGGATATGAAATATTCTGGTTTGTGAGGCTGGATTAAAAAAATAACAATACAGAGTGCTGGATCAGGGTCGCATCACATGCGATACAGAAATGGGCATCACAGGGTTAAGTATTGATTACATCGGATTGATATTAGGATACCAAGCGTGTAATAGCTACCGAAACGCGACTGTATTGATTGCTTTCGTCTGCTTGACTGTGTTGCATCTAGTTTATCAGTAGCTCAGTAGCTCTGATGTGTAGTACCACGTTAAGCATGTATCTGCAATGATTTTAATGCAGCACAGCTTTCCTATACCACAGCTGACAAAGTTTAAACACTTATAAAAATCAAATTAAAAAAACCGGTGATAGATATATCTTTTTTCTCTGCTATACAAATATATAATTTAAATATCTTCCTTCTTATAAATATATCAAGGACACTTGCAACATTTGTGTCCGACTAATATATTTAAAAATATATTTCGACATAACAACAAGAAAAAAACAGATCATATCTTTAATATAATCGAACGTGGATTTGAGTTCAGTTTGAATATTTTTTTCATGTTGGTAAAATCATTCTGTAATAAACTCGTGCACATGCCTCTGTAAAAACACAAGCAACTCTCCCCCACTTTCCATTAAAAAAAAAAAAAAAAAAAAGGACAATATTTTTAACCACGTGAATTACCGCGTTTATAACGGCGCGAAGTCGCGGGTGAAAATACGGCCGAGAAAAACCAAAAATTCGGACCAGAAAAACAAAATCCAGTTATTTCAAGACTGGAGTGTTTGAGGAGGACAGGCAAGACAGCAGCTGAATTAGAGACCCACCTGCTGCAAACGAAGTCCGGACTAGCCCCAAAACCGGGTTCGAATCCGCCGTAGTCCGTCGAAAATAACGAAAACGTAGCGTTGTCGTCCGCATCCATCTTTAAAACGCGTGATAAATGGCGAAAATAGAACCCAAGCCGAATTTATACCAGAAGAGAAAGGGAGAAGGGAGGGAGAGAGGAGGAGGAGGGGGGTGTGCAGGGAAAACAAGCAAAAAACGTCTGAAAAACGTAAAATAATGTATAAATTACGTCGACGCCGCCAATCGGAAGCCGGAGAATTCTACCGCCGAAATTGGGGTCTTTTTCCCATTGGTTGGTCCCCCCAAATACTCAAATGACATCCCCAGAGTTGTTGTTTTTTTGCACTGCTTAGAGGAAGGCAGAGAGAGGCCTACCATTCAAGAATAAAAGCCTCAGATCCAGCACCGAAATTCCAATTAAATTAAAAACGATTTTATTTAAAGCTTAAAAAAAACACACACACACACATTTTCAGCCCTTCGCTATTCAGAAGCACCTCATTCATTAAAGACAAGGAAATGAGACAAACAGCTTGCGTACGTACCTCCTGTGATCCAGTTGGCTTCATTGAAACAGTGACAAGCTCTCTGACTGAAACGCAAGAGCCTCACTAAACTCAACTGCCTTGCTGTTACAATGTCTTTTGGTTTAGGGAAGATGGCAGCTGGGATCTGCTGACTAAGTTGGGGGTTTTTTTGGTATTCATTTTTTTTTTTTTAATTAGCGGCAGTTAGAAATGCATTGTCACAAGGCAACCCTCCCACATCTAAACGGAAACAGAAACACCAGATCACTCCCTCTCTCTCTCTCTCTCCTTCCCTATCTGCCTCTCTCTCTCTCCCTCCCTTTCTCTCTCTCTCTCTCTCAGTCCCAAGCTCTCTTTTAAACAGCCATGTAATCCAACAGCATTACACCTCGTTTGAAATATGCCTTGTTGAAATTCCCCTTCCGACACATCGACCGTGGTTCAGACCGACGCAGCCACGACACACAGACACACAGCCCAGCCTTGTCAGAGTTTGCTGTGCCGAGTGCAGCCAAGGTAAAAGCTCTTCACAGTGCAGTCAAGCGCAGTTTAACCTTTTGTAGCCAGCTGACGTTGAGGCACAGCTCAGGTGAGCAGAGCAATCACACACACACACACACACACACACACACACACAAAGACAGGCAGACACACACACACAGACAGGCAGACACACACACACAGACAGGCAGACAGGCACACAGGCACACACAAACACACAGACAGATAGACACACAGGCACACACACAGACACACAGACAGACACACAGGCACACACACACACAGAGGCAGACACACAGGCACACACACACACACACACAGACACACACACAAACACGCAGACTGACACACAGGCACACACACACAGACTGACACACACACACAAACACACAGACAGACACACACACACAGGCAGACACACTTAAAACCAGAAACACACACACAAACAAACACAAGCAAACACATACACACTGACTGACAAACACACACCACACACCACACAAACACACACACACACACACACAGGGGGAAAAACACAGACTAACAAACAAGACACACACTTAAAACCAGAAACACGGTCACATAAACACAGGCAAATAGAGACACTGACTAACAAACACACACACACACACACACACACACACACACAGACTTTACCTTTGAATAAAAACCCTGACCTTTTCATTTCTATTGACAGTTAGTTTCCAGAGCTTTTTCGTTTTCAGTTAGAAGTTTTAAAAAAAAACACACAGCGGTGATAACGTTTGACCTTTAAGTCTCCGACTGTTGTTGCATAATTAATTTCGATTCTGGGAATTAAATTCGTTTGCCAGAAAAAAATTTTCACTGACCACACTGATTATCTTAGGAGAAAAAAAAAAAATGCAATAAATTTTTTTAATTAACAGTGCCTAATTATTTTACACCCAATTTTGCCTGTCCAGTTATGTTCCCTCACCCAAACTCCCCACAGCAGCTCAGCAGAACCAGAGGCTGTCCTCCGATCCCTAAGCCAATCGCCTCTTCACACTCCCCCGCAGCGCAGGTGAGCCAGCGCCCCCTGGAGGTCAAGCCCTGCAGGGGCGGAGGTCACCGGGCGCCACTAGGGGTCGCTGTAGCGTTTGTGTATTTAGCAGACGCCTTTATCCAAGGCGACTTACAGAGACTAGGGTGTGTGAACTATGCATCAGCTGCAGAGTCACTTACAACTACGTCTCACCCGAAAGACGGAGCACAAGGAGGTTAAGTGACTTGCTCAGGGTCACACAATGAGTCAGTGGCTGAGGTGGGATTTGAACCGGGGACCTCCTGATTACAAGCCCTTTTCTTTAACCACTGGACCACACAGCCTCCTATATATCGGTGCATTACTGACTATGTGACAGAGCTGCAGATGAACGCTGATTAATATTATTTGTTTGTTTAGCGTTGATCGGATTGGCTCTGGCTCTGGCTTAGAGAGGCAAACTGGGACTGTTTCTCCTCACCGCACTACAGCGACCCCTACTGGCACCCGGAGAGCTCAACACCTGCAGGGCTCGACCTCCAGGGGGCAGTGGCGCGCATGCGCTGCAGAGTTTATAAAGAGGTGATTGGGGATCGGAGGACGGACGCTGACCTGCGTTCTCCTGAGCTGTGGTGGGGAGTCGCCGAGGTGAGGGGGCGTCACTGGACAGGCTAAACTGGGGAGAAAAAGCGACAGTTCAAATTCCCGAGTATACTGTGGGCAGCAGCAGTGATGAGTAGTGGTTAGGACTCTTGAAATAAATAATAATAATAATACAGTAGACCAAATATTCAAAAAGAAAAAATATATATATATTTTTTAATAATGAACACTATTGCAAATAACACCATACCTAACGTCATAGTTTATGTTCTAGAGCACAAAAGGCATCTCTCTCTCAACACTGTGTTTCAAAGCTTATTTTTTTTCCAGATTAGTGGTGAACTATCCCTGATATCTTTATTACCGTGGCCCCTTTCACAGTGATATTAAAGCTCCTGACTGTAATATCAGTTTCATACAGATTTCATGACACATTGCAGTGAAAAACAGAACACTTGTGGCTGAAAGTGGAAAATGAAAGCAAGACACGGAACCTTGAGTCACTCCAGGCCCCGCCCGCTGCCTGACCGCTGCCCAATCAGGAAGCTGTTGCCGAGGGCCGTGGTTCCAAGAAAGAAGATAACAAAAAAAAACTGGGTGACAACAGCACTCTCTCGGACGATAAACCCACAAGCTTCCTTTTCCTTTGAGGCTGGCTTTCTCGAGTGTCCTGAAATAGAATTAAAATAGGTAGCGCAATTGCCAGAGAAACTGACTTCCCCTTTAGGGTTGCAATAACATTTTTTAAAAAGTAGTATTTATTTAATTTTTTTGTTAATTTTCATCGACTGAAGCCAAACATATACAGGGCATTAAAATGAAGTATTTTTCTGTCAGATTTTATGATGACACAGGCAATCGTTTAACTCTGCATTGGTTCAGACAGAGAGCAGTTGAAAGGTCACGCTGTCACATGATTTGAATGGACCGAGGCAGGCTAACGCTTAAAGGCTATATAAGGACCTTTTTATTTGATTGTGTTTCATGTGCCCATGTGTTGCTACAACTGTTTACATAAGGTGTCTGTATTATTGTAATTATTTTTGACCACTTTTTTAACTTTTGAATTGCATTCCCTGCCTCAAGATGGCTTCCCATGTACCCGCATGGACCTCCTAAGAACTACATTTCCCATCATCCTCCTGTCACTGGAAGTGATTTGATTTGCCAGCGCTTTCACTCTGCTTTGTACAAAAGTAGTTTTCTAACTCATTAAAGGACAGCTAAAAACAACCTCTGGAGACCCTAAACCAACTGGACAGGGCACAGAACCCGCAAGGCTGAAGGGAAGCGCTAAACAAACACCAGTGACTTGAAGTTAGTGTCAAATAGAAAATACTTGAGGGCATTAAAATGACCCTCCCCCTCCCCTCCCTCCCCTCCCTCCCCTTCAACTGTTGTTAAATCTTCACTGTGAAATAAAACGTCTGTCCACAAGGTGGCAGCATTTCACCAAATGTTAAATGACAGCTCAAAGCGAACACAATACACTCCATCAATCTTCCTTTCGTCAGACAGATCGCAGATGTGCAGGTTCGCAAAGGCGGGCGAGCTTGTCTGAAACGTGGTCACTGCCAAATTCCAGCCCGGTCCACGGCCAGCGCTAATGCAGCCTGACCTTCCGGAAGTCACTGGCAGAAAACCAGTTCGACCAGCGCAGCCTGTCCCTCTCTCTCTCTCTTTCCTGAAAGGGGCTTCAGCTTCTACACCACATGCATCCTGTCTGAAGAATCCCAACATCAGATTTCATGCGAAAGTGCGACACTTTCAATATGCTGACAAACTACTCCGGTCTCCTCTGGTTTCCCGTAGCGAGGTGGGGAAGCATGTTAGCGTTGCGCCGTGCGCTAAAGCATTGTTCACTGAAGCTTGTGTAACACTGATAAGCTTCCCCACCTCCCTCTACCTCCTCTCCTCCTTCACTCTCTCTGTTCTTCACTATCTTAACCCCTCCCTCCCTCCCCTCCACTCCCCCTCCCTCCCCTTACTTCTCTCTCTCTCCCGTTGTCCCTCCACCTCCCTCCCCCTTTCCTCTCCCTGCTCCCTCCCCCACCTCTCTCTCCATCTCCTCTCCCTCCCTCTCCCCCTCCACCTCCACCCCTCTCTCTCCCCACTCTCGCCTCACTCCCCCTCCCCTTACTTCTCTCTCCCCCTCCACTCCTCTCTTCTCCTCCTCTCTCATTAATCCACATGACATTTAGGAAATGACTCAGCAATCATGTTTGAAACAACCAGCCACATTGTTCCACGACACCCTTTGGCAGGTCCTCTCCCCCCCCCACCCGGGAAGCTCAGTGGTCCAGCCTGCCAACACACAGCTCTTAGAATAGAACAGGGTATTGAAACCCCTTTAGAAATACTGATCCACAGTGCTTTAAATCCTGAGCAATCTGAGCATTGGAAGAGGGTGTCCCTAATAAAGTGGCCACCGAGGAGTAATAACTGCGGGTGTGTTAAACAGCATAGTGACATCAGCACTGTACCCCCCCATTGGAGTGAAATTGACCTACAGCACAGGACGTGATCGGATTCTAGAAAGCAACTACTTTAATTTCTGCTGTGCTGTATTGGGCGTGCACATTCTATCCTCAGTATGGTAAAGCACAGGGAAGCATTGTAAAGCACAGAGAGGTGTGGTAAAGCATAGGGAAGCATTGTAAAGCACAGAGAGGTCTGGTAAAGCATAGGGAAGCATTGTAAAGCACAGAGAGGTCTGGTAAAGCATAGGGAAGCATTGTAAAGCACAGAGAGGTCTGGTAAAGCATAGGGAAGCATTGTAAAGCACAGAGAGGTATGGTAAAGCATAGGGAAGCATTGTAAAGCACAGAGAGGTCTGGTAAAGCATAGGGAAGCATTGTAAAGCACAGAGAGGTCTGGTAAAGCATAGGGAAGCATTGTGAAGCACAGAGAGGTGTGGTAAAGCATAGGGGAGCATTGTAAAGCACAGAGAGGTGTGGTAAAGCATAGGGAAGCATTGTAAAGCACAGAGAGGTGTGGTAAAGCATAGGGAAGCATTGTAAAGCACAGAGAGGTCTGGTAAAGCATAGGGAAGCATTGTAAAGCACAGAGAGGTGTGGTAAAGCATTGTAAAGCACAGAGAGGTCTGGTAAAGCATAGGGAAGCATTGTAAAGCACAGAGAGGTCTGGTAAAGCATAGGGAAGCATTGTAAAGCACAGAGAGGTGTGGTAAAGCATAGGGAAGCATTGTAAAGCACAGAGAGGTGTGGTAAAGCATAGGGAAGCATTGTAAAGCACAGAGAGGTGTGGTAAAGCATAGGGAAGCATTGTGAAGCACAGAGAGGTCTGGTAAAGCATAGGGAAGCATTGTGAAGCACAGAGAGGTCTGGTAAAGCATAGGGAAGCATTGTGAAGCACAGAGAGGTCTGGTAAAGCATAGGGAAGCATTGTAAAGCACAGAGAGGTGTGGTAAAGCATAGGGAAGCATTGTAAAGCACAGAGAGGTCTGGTAAAGCATAGGGAAGCATTGTTAAGCACAGAGAGGTCTGGTAAAGCATAGGGAAGCATTGTAAAGCACAGAGAGGTATGGTAAAGCATAGGGAAGCATTGTAAAGCACAGAGAGGTCTGGTAAAGCATAGGGAAGCATTGTAAAGCACAGAGAGGTCTGGTAAAGCATAGGGAAGCATTGTGAAGCACAGAGAGGTGTGGTAAAGCATAGGGGAGCATTGTAAAGCACAGAGAGGTGTGGTAAAGCATAGGGAAGCATTGTAAAGCACAGAGAGGTGTGGTAAAGCATAGGGAAGCATTGTAAAGCACAGAGAGGTGTGGTAAAGCATAGGGAAGCATTGTAAAGCACAGAGAGGTGTGGTAAAGCATAGGGAAGCATTGTAAAGCACAGAGAGGTGTGGTAAAGCATAGGGAAGCATTGTGAAGCACAGAGAGGTGTGGTAAAGCATAGGGAAGCATTGTGAAGCACAGAGAGGTCTGGTAAAGCATAGGGAAGCATTGTGAAGCACAGAGAGGTCTGGTAAAGCATAGGGAAGCATTGTGAAGCACAGAGAGGTCTGGTAAAGCATAGGGAAGCATTGTAAAGCACAGAGAGGTCTGGTAAAGCATGTTAATAAACAAACTATTTTTGCATTCCTATATTTGTGGGGACTTCTCATTGGCTCTCACTATATTTTTATTTACCATTTCTAACTCCAGTTGGACAAAACTCCACACAGGATGAAAGTCGACAACAAACTAAAGCGTGTTTTTAAGTGGGGACGTTCCCACAACGTCGGTTTTTCAGGAGTTTCTATAAAAGGGACATTTTCTCAACTTTTGTCCGCATATTGATAGGAATACTTTACACACTTCATACTTCTCAAAAGTTTGGACCAACTTTTAAAACCAGACGGAACTCCCTTTACAACAGGGCCTTAATTATTTTCAAAATTAAACAAACAAACATACCTTTTTGATTCCCTTTGAAATGTGTCATTTTCCAAATACACCCGCGGTGCTTCACTTTCAAACCGTGTTTGAATGAGGGGATGACGTCAGCCGGGGCTGTCACGTGTGTACAATCCCTACTTTTGTCATTTCTGTGTGGTGTGAATAAAGTTAGTTTTGCATCAATACTACTACTGCTACTATTAATAATAATAATAATAATAATAATAATAATAATAATAATAATAATAATAATAATAATAATAGATAAACAGAAATACAATGAAACTGTCCAGGTGTGGGTGAATGTGGACACAATAAGTGTTATTGAATTAACTTTCTCTCTCTCTCTCTTCCTCTCCCTCTCCCTCTCTCTTCCTCTCCCTCTCTCTTCCTCTCCTCTCTCTCTCTCTCTCTCTCTCTTCCTCTCCCTCTCTCTCTCTCCCCCTCCCTCTCCCTCCTCTCTCTCCCTCTCTCTCTCTCCCCCTCTCTCTCTTCCTCTCCCTCTCCCTCTCTCTCTCTCTCTCTTCCTCTCTCTCTCCCTCTCCCTCTCTCTCTCTTCCTCTTCCTCTCCTCTCTCTCTCTCTCTCTCTCTCTCTCTCTCTCTTCCTCTCCCTCTCTCTCTCTCCCCCTCCCTCTCCCTCCTCTCTCTCCCCCTCTCTCTCTTCCTCTTCCTCTCCTCTCTCTCTCTCTCTCTCTCTCTCTCTTCCTCTCCCTCTCTCTCTCTCCCCCTCCCTCTCCCTCCTCTCTCTCCCTCTCTCTCTCTCCCCCTCTCTCTCTTCCTCTCCCTCTCCCTCTCTCTCTCTCTCTCTTCCTCTCTCTCTCCCTCTCCCTCTCTCTCTCTCTCTCTTCCTCTCCTCTCTCTCTCTCTCTCTCTCTCTCTCTCTCTCTCTCTTCCTCTCCCTCTCTCTCTCTCCCTCTCCCTCTCCCTCCTCTCTCTCCCCCTCTCTCTCTTCCTCTTCCTCTCCTCTCTCTCTCTCTCTCTCTCTCTCTCTCTCTCTTCCTCTCCCTCTCTCTCTCTCCCCCTCCCTCTCCCTCCTCTCTCTCCCTCCTCTCTCTCCCCCTCTCTCTCTTCCTCTTCCTCTCCTCTCTCTCTCTCTCTCTCTCTCTCTCTCTCTCTCTCTCTCTTCCTCTCCCTCTCTCTCTCTCCCCCTCCCTCTCCCTCCTCTCTCTCCCTCTCTCTCTGTCTTCCTCTCTCTCTCCCTCTCCCTCTCCCTCTCCCTCTCTCTCATACTCTTTCACTAAATGACTGTAGCACTGCACTGGTATAGTGAGTGGCAGCGCTGCGGTGTGTTTTTTTGTAAGGGTATACAGCTTGGTGTGTTGCTGAAGCTCTCGGCTGATCTCTGTGATATTGAGACTCGCACCGCGCCCCTCCCTCTCAGCCAATAACATCTAAGGTCATGTCAACTTTCTGTTTTTTTTCCTTCTTCACTCACACCCTCCTTGGACCCCCCCAAGGCAGATTAGGAACCTCCCAGCGTGACCGTTTCGCTCTCTTTCTCTCTCTGTGACTCACTTTACCAAACCGAACCGAACCGAACCGAACCCGGCGAGACCCGAGACTTATTAAATAGCGTCTCCCGACCCGCCTAAGAACACTGGCTCGAACTCGCTGGTTTTATATTCGCGTGGTTTAATCTGATTTATGTATTTAAGTAACTGATCTTGGACTAACCCTTACAGTTCTGCGTGTTACCACCAGCCCAGGGCTATGCCGGCAAGCTTTCAACAAATCGGAGGCGAGGTACAGTAATATTTATCATCGCTATATCTTTAAATGGTATTATTAGTTTATTTATGAACTGTTGTTTGATTCTGTGTTCTGCTTTATCTTTATTTAAAGTGTGTTTAAAATTCACCGTAAAACTGGTTCAATTTTTCATACAAGTATCGCACGTTTCAGTGGTGATTTTCACTATCCCTATTAATAATAATAATAATAATAATAATAATAATAATAATAACTAATATTATTTTATTCGACTGCTTAGTGGTAAAATAAAACAAAAACATCATTTCTTATCGTTATTAGCAGCAGTGTGGAGTAGTGGTTAGGGCTCTGGACTCTTGACCGGAGGGTTGTGGGTTCAATCCCAGGTGGGGGACACTGCTGCTGTACCCTTGAGCAAGGTACTTTACCTAGATTGCTCCAGTAAAAACCCAACTGTATAAATGGGTAATTGTATGTAAAAATAATGTGATATCTTGTAACAATTGTAAGTCACCCTGAATAAGGGTGTCTGCTAAGAAATAAATAATAATAATAATATTATTATCAATTTATAATTACTTTATGCTATTCGTTTTGTCATTTATTTTTCCTCAAAGAAAATACCAAAGCTGAATTATTATTTTTTAACGGTACTTCATAATTTTGCACTAGTTAATGGATAAAACATCTTTAAATATTTTGTTACGATCATTTTTAAATAGGAAATGAAAACTACAGACCTACAGTTTTTGCATTTATTCATAATCATAAATTTGAAAATAAATTTAGCCCAATAAAGTATATCTTTAAGGTAAAGTCACTTTCCAGTAGGCAATCTCCGCTGTGTTGCTGCGTTGCAGGGTGAAGTATAGGAGTTCACAATGCCGCACTAAGCTGCAGTTTTATTGCATTGCTGTCCTTAAAGGTCGGGAAGGACAAGCGTGTAGTTTACTACGCCTTTACCACGCCCGCCTGTCATTTACTGTGCGGTTACGCTTGTGATCTGCTCCAGTCTACCGCAGCGAACCGCTCTCTCACAACAAACGCAGCGGTACGTGTTGCTGTAGAGAACTGCGTAAATATATATGGAGGGGGCGAGAAGCGTCCAAAAAAAAAACAAAAGTAAAACTTTTTTTTAAAAATTTAATTTAAGAGACACATTTCTCCTGGATTTTCCCTTATAAACCTTCCCCATAGTAAAAGCACAGCAAACTGTAATAAAGCATAGGGAAGCATTGTAAAGCACAGAGAGGTCTGGTAAAGCATAGGGAAGCATTGTAAAGCACAGAGAGGTCTGGTAAAGCATAGGGAAGCATTGTAAAGCACAGAGAGGTCTGGTAAAGCATAGGGAAGCATTGTAAAGCACAGAGAGGTCTGGTAAAGCATAGGGAAGCATTGTAAAGCACAGAGAGGTATGGTAAAGCATAGGGAAGCATTGTAAAGCACAGAGAGGTGTGGTAAAGCATAGGGAAGCATTGTAAAGCACAGAGAGGTCTGGTAAAGCATAGGGAAGCATTGTAAAGCACAGAGAGGTCTGGTAAAGCATAGGGAAGCATTGTAAAGCACAGAGAGGTCTGGTAAAGCATAGGGAAGCATTGTAAAGCACAGAGAGGTCTGGTAAAGCATAGGGAAGCATTGTAAAGCACAGAGAGGTGTGGTAAACCATAGGGAAGCATTGTAAAGCACATAGAGGTCTGGTAAAGCATAGGGAAGCATTGTAAAGCACAGAGAGGTATGGTAAAGCATAGGGAAGCATTGTAAAGCACAGAGAGGTCTGGTAAAGCATAGGGAAGCATTGTAAAGCACAGAGAGGTCTGGTAAAGCATAGGGAAGCATTGTAAAGCACAGAGAGGTCTGGTAAAGCATAGGGAAGCATTGTAAAGCACAGAGAGGTCTGGTAAAGCATAGGGAAGCATTGTAAAGCACAGAGAGGTGTGGTAAAGCATAGGGAAGCATTGTAAAGCACAGAGAGGTGAGGGAGGGAGGTAGTATTTCACCACACATAGTTCCTGGGTCACACGTATTCACTGGGCTCAAAACTGTCAGTCACAGGAACAATTAGCAGTGTGATTGGATTTCAGGACAGAGTACTGCTTGAACCCGGCAGCTGCTGGCTTGAACTCTCGAGTTGTCCTGCGAAAGCCAAGCTGTCTCCTGACTGCCCGACACAAAGCCGTGTCTTAACATTGAGCAACAAACCACAGCATTAGAGCCACACTGCTTCCCTCCCTCCCAGTCCCTCCTCAGCTCCACTAGAGCCACACTGCTTCCCTCCCTTCCAGTCCCTCCTCAGCTCCACTAGAGCCACACTGCTTCCCTCCCTCCCAGTCCCTCCTCAGCTCCACTAGAGCCACACTGCCTCCCTCCCTCCCAGTCCCTCCTCAGCTCCACTAGAGCCACACTGCTTCCCTCCCTCCCTCCCAGTCCCTCCTCAGCTCTAACCACTAGAGCCACACTGCTTCCCTCCCTCCCATTTCCCTCCTCAGCTCCACTAGAGCCACACTGCTTCCCTCCCTCCCAGTCCCTCCTCAGCTCCACTAGAGCCACACTGCCTCCCTCCCTCCCAGTCCCTCCTCAGCTCCACTAGAGCCACACTGCTTCCCTCCCTCCCAGTCCCTCCTCAGCTCCACTAGAGCCACACTGCTTCCCTCCCTCCCAGTCCCTCCTCAGCTCCACTAGAGCCACACTGCTTCCCTCCCTCCCAGTCCCTCCTCAGCTCCACTAGAGCCACACTGCTTCCCTCCCTCCCAGTCCCTCCTCAGCTCCACTAGAGCCACTCTGCTTCCCTTCCTCCCAGTCCCTCCTCAGCTCCACTAGAGCCACACTGCTTCCCTCCCTCCCAGTCCTCTGTGTGTGTTTACAAGCCCTTTGCCTGTCGGCTGTAACAGTGTTTGTTTTTCTTGTTGTGTTGCAGAGGGTGACGGCGACGCTGGTTCTGAGTGTTTTCTCAGCAGTTTTGGGGTCCCTGCAGTTTGGGTACAACATCGGAGTCATCAATGCACCCCAGAAGGTAAGCTAATGAAGCCGGGGTGACCCCGTCGATGAGAGCCCCACAGCGTGGCAGGCCTTCGTGGACAGGACGCTGTCGCTATTGCAAAACCATCTGTCTCGTTCTGTCCATTAAAACAACCCTTTTCAAAACCCGGATTTACCTTGAACTTGTAACGAGTCAGCAGCTGGGAAACGTTTTGAGGAAATGTTCAAGCACGCTCACATACAATACAAGAGAAAAAAGCAAACCGCGTTATGAAACAGCTAACTTTTTACTTGTCGGAGCTGCTTGTAGTTTATCTGGACAGTGGCAGATCTCTGTGTGCAGGAATGTTACTCTACTGTCCGGTTCTCGGTTTGCTGTTGTCGAAACAGGACGTCTGGGGCTGTGATTGGCTGACTCGACAGTTTGCCGGTACACGATTGGTTGCTTTCGTCGGTGCAGACTATTGGCTGGTTTGGGTGGCTGATAAAAATAAATGTGGACCAATAGTGTCTTTCTTTAGTAATTGCTGTCCAATAGATGTGAACTGAGCGTTTAATGAAAAAGCTGGTACTTGCGCGGATTGATTTTGAGTTTGATTCACAGTCCATGCCGTGACGGTCCAGCGGTTTCTACTGTCTGATAGAAGCCAGCTAGAGCTGGAAGCTGATGGTACTGAGTCGTTTTCTAATCTGTGTTTTAAAGCGATCTACTGGTTCTAGTGGTGAGAGCTGAGGAGGGACTGGGAGGGAGGGAAGCAGTGTGGCTCTAGTGGAGCTGAGGAGGGACTGGGAGGGAAGCAGTGTGGCTCTAGTGGAGCTGAGGAGGGACTGGGAGGGAGGGAAGCAGTGTGGCTCTAGTGGAGCTGAGGAGGGACTGGGAGGGAGGGAAGCAGTGTGGCTCTAATGGTTAGAGCTGAGGAGGGACTGGGAGGGAGGGAAGCAGTGTGGCTCTAGTGGAGCTGAGGAGGGACTGGGAGGGAGGGAGCAGTGTGGCTCTAGTGGAGCTGAGGAGGGACTGGGAGGGAGGGAAGCAGTGTGGCTCTAATGGTTAGAGCTGAGGAGGGACTGGGAGGGAGGGAAGCAGTGTGGCTCTAGTGGAGCTGAGGAGGGACTGGGAGGGAGGGAGCAGTGTGGCTCTAGTGGAGCTGAGGAGGGACTGGGAGGGAGGGAAGCAGTGTGGCTCTAGTGGTTAGAGCTGAGGAGGGACTGGGAGGGAGGGAAGCTGTGTGGCTCTAGTGGTTAGAGCTGAGGAGGGACTGGGAGGGAGCGAAGCAGTGTGGAGAATGGAAATATCTCATGCTCTCATATGCAATAGAGGGCCTGTTGCCCGTGTATATGTGACGTGGGTGTGGGATTTTATTGGAAAGCGAAGGCCAGGTCCCCAGAGAAAGGTCTGATGAGAATCCTGCCTCAGCCCGGCCCGGCCGCTGGGTCTATTTGCAGACTGTGTGACCCACAGCAGAGCTCACGTTCGAGGGACACGGTGTTCCCTTTCACTGCTACCCTAGGACACACACGCTGGGGGGGTGGGGAGGGGTCAGGTGATCTCCCGAAACTACCCTGACTCGCTGGCAGCTCACACTGTAAACCAAGGCATTCAAACCAAGGCATTCAAACCAAGACATTCAAACCGAGGCATTCAAACCGAGGCATTCAAACCGAGGCATTCAAACCGAGGCATTCAAACCGAGACATTCAAACCGAGACATTCAAACCGAGGCATTCAAACCAAGGTATTCAGACCAAGGCAGGCTGAAGGATGACAGGCCAACTGAGAGTCCAATACTGAGCTCAAGACTGAAAGCAGTTCTCAATTCCAACACACACACACACACACCTACCTTAACATGGAGGTTGGGGGATGAGGTTGTGGGGATGGGGATGGGGATGGGGTTGGGGTTGGGTTTGAGGTTGGGGGATGGGGTTGGGGATGGGAATGGGGTTGGGTGATGTACTTGGGGTTGGGTTTGAGGTTGGGTTTGAGGTTGGGGTTGGGGGATGGGGTTGGGTTTGAGGTTGGGGTTGGGGGATGTACTTGGGGTTGGGTTTGAGGTTGGGGTTGGGGGATGGGGTTGGGTTTGAGGTTGGGGTTGGGGGATGTACTTGGGGTTGGGTTTGAGGTTGGGGTTGGGGTTGGGTTTGAGGTTGGGGTTGGGTTTGAGGTTGGGGTTGGGGTTGGGTTTGAGGTTGGGGTTGGGGGATGTACTTGGGGTTGGGTTTGAGGTTGGGGTTGCGGGATGGGGTTGGGTTTGTGGTTGGGGTTGGGTTTGAGGTTGGGGTTGGGGGATGGGAATGGGGTTGGGGGATGTACTTGGGGTTGGGTTTGAGGTTGGGGTTGGGGGATGTACTTGGGGTTGGGTTTGAGGTTGGGGTTGGGGGATGGGGTTGGGTTTGTGGTTGGGGTTGGGGGATGTACTTGGGGTTGGGTTTGGGGTTGGGGGATGGGGTTGGGTTTGAGGTTGGGGTTGGGGGATGTACTTGAGGTTGGGTTTGTGGTTGGGGTTGGGTTTGAGGTTGGGGGTTGGGTTTGGGGTCGGGATGGGGTTGAGGTTGGGGGATGGGGTTGAGGTTGGGGGTTGGGGTCGGGATGGGGTTGAGGTTGGGGGTTGGGTTTGGGGTCAGGATGGGGTTGAGGTTGGGGGTTGGGGTTGGGGGATGGGGTTGGGGCCATAGAAGAATTGCATTGGGGTGTGAATTGAAAAGCCTGAACTGCCCCAGTGTGCACGGAGTCATGTGGTAACCCTACTTAAAGGGGTATAAATGAAGGCTTGTCACAGAATACTAGAAGCCTGGCAAACACAATGCAAACTGGGCTTCACTTTCACAGTGCGGGCTCGTTGCTGTTGATCCTACAGTCCTGAACCCATTAAGAACCACATTCATTTATCTTTGAAACAAATTCACAGCCCGGTGCTGTATTGTGATGCATTTAAATCCGTGTGCTGCCATTCTAGAAGTTTTCCCATCTTTCTGAAGTGTTTGTTTACAGCATGTATTCCCAGCGTCCTGTTTTGAGGACAGTCCAGTCAGACGTGCTCCCTTAAGTCAGAGCCGTGAAATTTCACGCCGCCTATGAAGCTCAATGCATAGAAAACGGAGCCACTCTATCATCATTGCGAGGACGGGGAAAAAACGCCAAGAAATGGATCGTTTTTAGGCTTCAGTTTATTTTATATTGAGCTGTCATAAAAGCATCAGGGAGGGAGGGAAGCAGTGTGGCTCTAGTGGAGCTGAGGAGGGACTGGGAGGGAGGGAAGCAGTGTGGCTCTAGTGGAGCTGAGGAGGGACTGGGAGGGAGGGAAGCAGTGTGGCTCTAGTGGAGCTGAGGAGGGACTGAGAGGGAGGGAAGCAGTGTGGCTCTAGTGGAGCTGAGGAGGGACTGGGAGGGAGGGAAGCAGTGTGGCTCTAATGGAGCTGAGGAGGGACTGGGAGGGAGGGAAGCAGTGTGGCTCTAGTGGAGCTGAGGAGGGACTGGGAGGGAGGGAAGCAGTGTGGCTCTAGTGGAGCTGAGGAGGGACTGGGAGGGAGGGAAGCAGTGTAGCTCTAGTGGAGCTGAGGAGGGACTGGGAGGGAGGGAGGCAGTGTGGCTCTAGTGGAGCTGAGGAGGGACTGGGAGGGAGGGAAGCAGTGTGGCTCTAGTGGAGCTGAGGAGGGGCTGGGAGGGAGGGAAGCAGTGTGGCTCTAGTGGTTATAGCTGAGGAGGGACTCAGAGGGAGGGAAGCAGTGTGGCTCTAGTGGTTAGAGCTGAGGAGGGACTGGGAGGGAGGGAAGCAGTGTGGCTCTAGTGGTTAGAGTTGAGGAGGGACTGGGAGGGAGGGAAGCAGTGTGGCTCTAGTGGTTAGAGTTGAGGAGGGACTGGGAGGGAGGGAAGCAGTGTGGCTCTAGTGGAGCTGAGGAGGGACTGGGAGGGAGGGAAGCAGTGTGGCTCTAGTGGAGCTGAGGAGGGACTGGGAGGGAGGGAGGCAGTGTGGCTCTAGTGGAGCTGAGGAGGGACTGGGAGGGAGGGAAGCAGTGTGGCTCTAGTGGAGCTGAGGAGGGACTGGGAGGGAGGGAGGCAGTGTGGCTCTAGTGGAGCTGAGGAGGGACTGGGAGGGAGGGAAGCAGTGTGGCTCTAGTGGAGCTGAGGAGGGGCTGGGAGGGAGGGAAGCAGTGTGGCTCTAGTGGTTAGAGCTGAGGAGGGACTGGGAGGGAGGGAAGCAGTGTGGCTCTAGTGGTTATAGCTGAGGAGGGACTCAGAGGGAGGGAAGCAGTGTGGCTCTAGTGGTTAGAGCTGAGGAGGGACTTGGAGGGAGGGAAGCAGTGTGGCTCTAGTGGTTAGGGAGGGAGGAATGTCAACATTGTGGCGTGTGATCCTCGGAAGCAGTCTGAGCCAAAAATAGCTATCCCATTCCGAGGAATCCCTGCCCAGCTGACCGGGAATGTGGGCTCCAGTAATGAAAGGGATTATTTTTAAGGAAAGGTCGCGGGGTTGAATTCAGGCCAGGTCAGCTAGCCCACATGAAACTCCCCTGAGAAGAGTAGACTCATCCTGTATTAATCATGTCATCCTCCAAGAAAACCTGTCCTTGAGCTGCCCTATACTAGCTGCATTGCCATTGAAGATCATTTAAGGTATAGTTATTATTATTATTATTTATTTCTTAGCAGACGCTCTTATCCAGGGCGACTTACAATTGTTACAAGATATCACATTATACATTATTTCACATTATACAGATATCACATTATTTTTACATATAATTCCCCATTTATACAGTTGGGTTTTTGCTGGAGCAATCTAGGTAAAGTACCTTGCTCAAGGGTACAACAGCAGTGTCCCCCCACCTGGGATTGAACCCACAACCCTCCGGTCAAGAGTCCAGAGCCCTAACCACTACTCCACACTGCTGCCCTATAGTTAGCACACTGTGGTCCCATTCTACCAATGGCATCCCATTGCAGCTGCCCTATACCAGTGCTACAATCGCCCCTCAGTATAATACAGAACTGTATTGCATTGCCATTGAAGATCATTTAGGTTCTAGTTAGCATACAGTGGTCCCATTCTACCAATGGCATCCCATTGTAGCTGCCCCAGTCCTGTGCGACCACAGCTCTGTCATTGAAGATCATTTGAGAAGGGATGTTTCACTAGGGTGTTGCCATGGCCACCTGGGGTGTTTTTCATCATGTGACCCGATGCTGGAGGGCAGTTAGTTGATTTTTCAGCAGTGTCGAGTTCCACCCTGTCAGCTGTGATTGACGCAGGTCGTTCCCTCCTGAAATAGTGCAGGCGGAGGGGGTCAGGGGGTTCGTACTTGCCTTCCCTCGCACTCAGTCAGTGACTTGCGAATGGAAGCCGTCTGTATTGAGGTGTGTATTAATAGCTGCATGACTTGAACGCTGTACACTCAACTCGTGATCAGCTTTCTGAATGTGCTTAGCAAAGTCAGAAGGGTTATTGTATCTCTCTCACACTTCCTCCAGGTCTCACTAATCTTCACCCCTCTCTCCCCCAGTCTCTCACACTCTACCCATCTCTCTCCCTCCTCTCCCAGTCTATTGCTCTCCAATCTCTTTCCCAGTCTTCCCCTCTCTTTTTCTCCCACCCTCTCTCTCTCTCTCTCTCTCTCTCTCTCTCTCACAGTGTCTCGCAAGACAATAAAATACAAATCTACATTTTGTAGCACATTTCATATATGCTTTACATGATAAGTGAAAAGATCTTTAGTATTTCCAGGAGCTGAAACAAACAGGGAACTTAAAAATATGTATAAAAGAGTCTAGCTCAGGGGTCCCCGAGGGTCTCCCCTGGTAAAGGCACGGCCGTGTGGTGTGCAGGGGGGAGTCACACAGTCAGGGGAGCGCAGGGGTCCCCGAGGGTCTCCCCTGGTAAAGGCACGGCCGCGTGGTGTGCAGGGGGGAGTCACACAGTCAGGGGAGCGCAGGTTCCTGGCTGTGTCGATCTTCGCTGGGGATTCCACAGGGAGCATTGGCTCTGGCGCTGGGTTAGGGAAGCAAAATCAACAGCGACCCTAGTGGCACCCAGTGAGCTCAACACCTGCAGGGCTGGGTTTTGTCCTCCAGGGGGCTGTGGAGCTCCCGGGTGTAAAGAAGCGATTGGCTTGGGGATCGGAGGACGCCCGCTGACCTGCAGTTCTGCAGTTCTCCAGGCCAAATTGGGGAGAAAATACATTTCAAAAAGTCTCCAATCCTATCTCTCTCCTCTCGTCTCTCAGATTATCGAGCAGAGCTACAACGCCACGTGGATGCACCGCCATGGCTCCCTCATCCCCCCCGCCACCCTCACCACGCTGTGGTCCCTCTCCGTGGCTATCTTCTCCATCGGGGGCATGCTGTCTTCCTTCAGCGTGGGCGTGGTCTCAGAGTGGCTCGGCAGGTTAGTCACTTCCCCTCGCAGTATTTTCATTTCTCTCTGTCCCTTTCGCAGCCCAGCCCTCTTCCCTTACCCATCATGCCTTTCATTTCCCTGCCTCCATTTCCATCCCCTTCCTTTACCCTCCTCCCCTATCCTTCCCTCTCTTCATCCATTCCCAACCTGCTTCTCCTCTCTTCTATCCTTTCCTCTCCTCCATTATTATTATTATTATTATTATTATTATTATTGTTACTACTACTACTGCAGTCTTTAGCACAACTGTAGTACAATAATACAATGGCAAGGAACACTAATCTAATCTATAATCTGTTCGGTCTCTGCAGGAAGAAAGCCATGTTGATAAATAACCTCTTGGCTTTCATTGGTGGAGCCCTGATGGGCATGTCCAAGCTGGGCCAATCATACGAGATGATGATCCTGGGACGCTTTTTCATTGGCGCATACTCAGGTCTGGAAACGCCTCCCACTTTTCCTGTTGGTTTTGTTCTGACAAAGAGGGAAGTGCGCCCCCTACTGACCCTCCACTAACATTACAGCATCTAGTTATTATTATTTATGTATTTATTTGGCAGACGCCTTTATCCCAGGCGACTCACACAGGTGTTACAGGGCAGCACAGGGTTACAATGCAAGCTTCATATTGAAACACACTGTAGTTTACAGCAAGTGCAAATAATAACACTACTAGAATACAATATGAACTAGGATGCAGCAAGTTAGGATTACAGCGAGTTATATCTACAGTGACAGATTAGCAGTGCAATAGTGCAAGGATAGTGCATTAGCTATCTGTATGCAAGGATAGTGTGTTAGCTATCTGTCTGCAAGGATAGTGCATTAGCTATCTGTATGCAAGGATAGTGCATTAGCTATCTGTATGCAAGGATAGTGCGTTAGCTATCTGTATGCAAGGATAGCGCATTAGCTATCTGTATGCAAGGATAGTGTGTTAGCTATCTGTATGCAAGGATAGTGCATTAGCTATCTGTATGCAAGGATAGTGTGTTAGCTATCTGTATGCAAGGATAGTGCATTAGCTATCTGTATGCAAGGATAGTGTGTTAGCTATCTGTATGCAAGGATAGTGTGTTAGCTATCTGTATGCAAGGATAGTGCGTTAGCTATCTGTCTGCAAGGATAGTGCGTTAGCTATCTGTATGCAAGGATAGTGTGTTAGCTATCTGTATGCAAGGATAGTGTGTTAGCTATCTGTATGCAAGGATAGTGTGTTAGCTATCTGTATGCAAGGATAGTGCGTTAGCTATCTGTATGCAAGGATAGTGCGTTAGCTATCTGTATGCAAGGATAGTGCGTTAGCTATCTGTATGCAAGGATAGTGCGTTAGCTATCTGTATGCAAGGATAGTGTGTTAGCTATCTGTATGCAAGGATAGTGCACTAGTTCTCACAATGCAGTGCTTGTATTACAGTGTGTAAAACGCCCCTCCATTGCAGCCTCTTTCTCAAACCATTCTTCCTCCGCAGGTCTGGCCTCTGGCTTGGTGCCTATGTATGTAGGGGAGATTTCTCCAACCAGTTTGAGAGGGGCACTGGGAACGCTGCATCAGTTAGCCCTTGTGACGGGAATACTGGTGGCGCAGGTACGAGGGGTCACGTCGGGGTCACCAAAAAGCGAGGACAGCCTTTGCTGTCGCGGATGATAATGATAAACAGTACCGGTCACAGCCTTATATGAGAGTCCCATAGTAAAAGCACAGCACAGTGTAATAAAGCACAGAGAGGTATGGTAAAGCATAGGGAAGCATTGTAAAGCACAGAGAGGTATGGTAAAGCATAGGGAAGCATTGTAAAGCACAGAGAGGTCTGGTAAAGCATAGGGAAGCATTGTAAAGCACAGAGAGGTGTGGTAAAGCATAGGGAAGCATTGTAAAGCACAGAGAGGTCTGGTAAAGCATAGGGAAGCATTGTAAAGCACAGAGAGGTCTGGTAAAGCATAGGGAAGCATTGTAAAGCACAGAGAGGTGTGTGCTTTACAAAAAACATACCATGGTAGACTAAGCCTTGTGTAGCTGACAGCATGATCCAGTCTGTGTGACCCGCCTGTGCTGACCCTCTCTACCCCGTGCCGTCCCCAGATCTTCGGGCTGCCAGGGATTCTGGGTACGGAGGAGCTGTGGCCGGTCCTCGTCGGGCTGACCGTTCTCCCCACCGTCCTGCAGATGGCGCTGCTGCCGTTCTGCCCTGAGAGCCCGCGCTACCTCTACATCATCCGCGGAGAGGAGCAGCACGCCAAGAGATGTGAGCGACCGCTGGGAACATTTAACAAACAAAAAAGACTGTGTGCTTTTGAATGAGCTCCCCCCAGTGGGGGAGAATGGTGCGCTAACGAGGGGTGAGGCTGGAGGGCCTGGTTCCCAAACCTTTCTTATGTTCTACCCCCCCCCCCCCCCAGGTCTGAAGAGGCTGACCGGCAGGCAGGATGTCAGCGAGTTCCTGTTGGAGATGAAGGAAGAGAAGAGGAGGATGGAGATGGAGAGGAAGGTGTCCATCGCTGAGCTCTTCCGCTCCCCGGCCTACCGGCAGCCCATCATCATCGCCATGGTGCTGCAGCTCTCCCAGCAGCTCTCCGGGGTCAACGCCGTGAGTCTGTCTCTCCCAGCGCCTCCCAGGCACTCCCAGTCCTCCCCACTGTGTCCCGGTGTCTCCCAGTCCCTCCCAGTCCCTCCCAGTGTCTCCCAGTCCCTCCCAGTGTCTCCCAGTCCTCCCCACTGTCTCCCGGTTCTCTCCACTGTCTCCCAGGCACTCCCAGTCCTCCCCACTGTGTCCTGGTCCCTCCCAGTGTCTCCCAGGCACTCCCAGTCTCTCCCTCTACAGCAATTTAGATCTTTTATTATTTAACATCATGTAATCCAAGAAACTACAAAAATGATCTCGCAAAAAAAAGTGTCTACCGGAAGCCATAATAGTAGTACAGTAGCATTTCATGTTAGATTTTCGTTCATTATATGGGGAAAGACTCCAAAGCAGTGTGTAATTCAATATGTTAACAAGGTAACATTATTCAGCAGGTTTCATTACACTTTCTGAAGCAGCATGAGTTCATTCTACAGGGTGATGCAAAACTTCTTGTCCAGAGCAGTGCCACTCTGTGCTCCATTAGATGCATCTCTTTTAAGGGAATCTCACACTAGACCTGCACCCACTTACAGAACTACATACTGGTGCTTCAGTGGTTAACCAGGAGGTTCCCAGTTCAATCCCAGCTCAGCCACTGACTCCCTGTGTGCGACCCTGAGCCACTGAACCTCCTTGTGCTCCGTCCTTCGGATGAGACGTCAAACAAACGAGGTCCTATTGGAAGTGACTCTGCAGCAGCAGCAGATGATGCATAGTTCACCCCCCCAAGTCTCTGTAAGATCTCTGGATAAAAGCGTCTGCTAAATGACTAATTCATACTGTTTTAACCCTCAGATCTTTTACTACTCCACCAGTATCTTTGAGAAGGCGGGCGTGCAGAGTCCAGTCTACGCTACAATTGGGGCTGGGGCTGTAAACACAGCGTTCACTGTGGTGTCGGTAAGGAAATCAATGAGACTCCAGACCTCAGCTCTACAGACCGAGATGAGGAATGGCTGACATTTCTCTCACCTCGCAATGCTGAACGTCTCACTCGACAAAGTTAAATTTGAGTTGCTTTGACTGCGAGTTCAGGAGCTGCTCTTCAGATTTGTGTAACACAGGCTGGATCGATTTACGGAAGGAAGAGCCTGGGCCACTTCATCAAGTTTCATTTAGCTTTGCTGGCAATACCCTAGCTGTGCACTAGATGGCGCTTACTAATATAAAGATTGGCTGATCCAGCCTGTGATGTATATCTATGCCGGGCAACTACAACTGAAGAGCAGCTACAGAACTCAGACTTATCAAAAGTAAATTGGAATTCCATTCCATATCCACCCTCACCGTTCATCCACCATGAGCAATCTCTTCAGCAACGCTGGTTTATAATTGAACAGAGAAGATTAGTTCAGAGCGTGCAGATCCCACCACAGTTTTCCTACCCTGTGTTGTGTGTGCGCCATGCGCTGCCATTGCTGGTAGCGTCACGGGAGCTGTTCAGTGTGTTGAGCTGTAATAACTCCTCCTCGCCTGCGGGGGGCGTATCTCCTTCACCCTCCGTCTCGATCTCCTGCCTGTCACTCAGCAGCGAACGCACGCACCCACACGGCAGACAGCTACCCCGTCACAAGCATTCATACCCTGTATCTTTCTGAACAAGGGATGTAGGGGAGCTCCCGAATAAAAGCTGAATCTCCAAACAAGAATTGTGTGACTATAGTCGCTGTTTACAGCTGTGTGGAATGGGATTTAAAACAGGATATCTGACTTTTTACATCAACGCCCTGACCCTGGTCCAGTCGGATACGAGGCGGGTTATTGTATAAACACAATGTTTGCAAACATGATACACAGTTAAAAAAACGAAAACAGCCACTTTTAAATCGACCAATCGCGCTCGCTTCTATATCTCCCGCCCCCCAACACCACCTGATTTTTTTTTTCTTCCAATCACAGCTGTTCCTGGTGGAGAGGACGGGCCGGAGGACGCTACACATGCTGGGATTGGCTGGAATGGCCGCCTGTGCCGTCATCATGACCGTCGCCCTCGCCCTATTGGTCAGTCAAAAAGTTCTGTTTCTGCATGGCTGCGTTGCAACTGCCTGACAGCTTTTAAAATCTCTTTTCCCCCAACCACTTGACATAATTAACACCCATTATGTGTGTAACAAGGTTAGAAACCCTGCTGCTGCACCCAGTCCTGGGGTTCAGAGCTCCCCTCAATGAAGTCTGTTATTATTATTAATATTGAAATGATCAGGAGCCAGGAGTTTGAGCAGGGTTACAAACTCACACTAGCCCTGCTGCTGCTGCTGCTGCTGCACCCAGTCCTGGGGTTCAGAGCTCCCCTCAATGAAGTCTGTTATTATTATTAATATTGAAATGATCAGGAGCCAGGAGTTTGAGCAGGGTTACAAACTCACACTAGCCCTGCTGCTGCTGCTGCTGCTGCTGCTGCACCCAGTCCTGGGGTTCAGAGCTCCCCTCAATGAAGTCTGTTATTACTATTAATATTGAAATGATCAGGAGCCAGGAGTTTGAGCAGGGTTAGAAACTCACACTAGCCCTGCTGCTGCTGCTGCACCCAGTCCTGGGGTTCAGAACTCCCCTCAATGAAGTCTGTTATTATTATTAATATTGAAATGATCAGGAACCAGGAGTTTGAGGTAGCACTGTATTCCTTTTAAGCTGAGAGATCACGGAGCCCCTGTGCGGCTTGGAACTTGGTTTCAGGAGACGAGGTTTCAGGCCCCTGCGCGGCACACCAGGGGAGACTTGGGGGGGGTTTGATACAGCAAACCTCAAACTAGGTCTCCTGGAACCAGGTTTCAAGCCGCTGCTCCTGAAAAAGTGTCTTTGTGTTCCTTGAGCTTTAGGGTTTGAAGTGACAGCAGACTCACACTCTCTCTCTCTCTCTCTCAGGAGCGCGTTCCGTGGATGAGCTACATCAGCATGCTGGCGATCTTTGGCTTCGTGGCGTTCTTTGAGGTGGGCCCCGGACCGATCCCGTGGTTCATCGTGGCGGAGCTGTTCAGCCAGGGTCCCAGACCAGCGGCCATGGCCGTCGCCGGCCTCTCCAACTGGACGGCCAACTTCATCATCGGCATGGGCTTCCAGTACATCGCAGTGAGTCGCTCTCGCCACAGCGCCACCCTGTGTCTGGAGGCTGAATTACAGGGCAAATAAGACAGGGGGAGGGATGGTCAAATTCTCAAGTAATGTTTTTCGGAGGACGTCCAATGAACCTTCAGTTTTCCTGAGCAGCTTGGGGGGGGGGGGGGGAGGCATTCTAAATTGGGAAGAAAATCAGGGGGGTAAAATAATTGAATGCGAAGGCTGGGGTTTGCTCTCACCCCCTCTCTCTCCTCTCTTCTCTCAGGAGGCGTGCGGTCCCTATGTCTTCCTCATCTTCGCAGCTCTGCTCCTCTTCTTCCTCATCTTCACCTACTTAAAGGTTCCCGAGACGCGCGGCAAAACCTTCGACCAGATCTCCTCGGGATTCCGCAGCCGGCCAGCCTCCCTCCTCGACATGGAGGAGAAAGCCAGCACTGAGATGGAGTGCCTGGGGGAGGGGAGCCTGTCATAGCGGCTGAGACACCACCTCCCTCCCTCTCTCTCTCTACTCCCCCAGCACTGAGATGGAGTGCCTGGGGGAGGGGAGCCTGTCATAGCGCCTGAGACACCACCTCCCTCCCTCTCTCTCTCTACTCCCCCAGCACTGAGATGGAGTGCCTGGGAGAGGGGAGCCTGTCATAGGGGCTGAGACACGCTTCCCTCCCCCCCCCTCTCTCTCTACTCCCCCAGCACTGAGATGGAGTGCCTGGGGGAGGGGAGCCTGTCATAGGGGCTGAGACACGCTTCCCTCCCCCCCCTCTCTCTCTACTCCCCCAGCACTGAGATGGAGTGCCTGGGGGAGGGGAGCCTGTCATAGCGGCTGAGACACCACCTCCCTCCCTCTCTCTCTCTCTCACCCTCCTCTCTCTACTCCCCCAGCACTGAGATGGAGTGCCTGGGGGAGGGGAGCCTGTCATAGCGGCTGAGACACGCTTCCCTCCCCCCCCCTCTCTCTCTACTCCCCCAGCACTGAGATGGAGTGCCTGGGAGAGGGGAGGCTATCATAGCGCCTGAGACACCACCTCCCTCCCTCTCTCTCTCTCACCCTCTTCTCTCTACTCCCTCAGCACTGAGATGGAGTGCCTGGGAGAGGGAAGCCTGTCATAGCGGCTGAGACACGCCTCCTCTCTCTCTCTCCCTCTACTCCCCCAGCACTGAGATGGAGTGCCTGCGAGAGGGGAGGCTATCATAGGGGCTGAGACACGCCTCCTCGCTCTCTCTCTCTCTCTACTCCCCCAGCACTGAGATGGAGTGCCTGCGAGAGGGGAGGCTATCATAGGGGTGAGACACCACCTCCCTCCCCTCCTCTTTGCAGCTTCTCATCTAAAAAAAAAAAAAAAAAAAAAAAAAAAAAATCACAGTATTTGAGTGACTGAAAGGTAAGCATTGTAAAATTAAAAACGGCTTTCCTGACATTTCTGTGCGTCATAGAGACGTGGCTGGTTTTGAGAGAGAGAGAGAGAGAGAGAGAGAGAGAGAGAGAGAGAGAGAGAGAGAGAGAGGGAGGCTACAAAGGAAGGCAATGAAATCCAGCACTTTAAAAAGTCCCCACAAGCCAGAAAGCTACTACTGTCTCCCGGTGAAGAGACTTGCGTGTGCGTGTTAGCATGTGTGTTAAAACCGGGCTGTGGTGCGGTCCGTCAAAGCCATGCCCATGGGCAGCACATGTGCCAACCAGAAACTACCTGCTTCTGAATCTGCAAGCTGCATCTCGTATACAGCACAGGTCTTTTATAGATACATGTATTAGTCTTCACAGACACTGTCGGGGTTTGCTGTTGTAGACGTGTGCAATGTCTCTTACTAGTTTTGTTTGTTGTGTTTAATTTATTTATCAAGAGAGATAAAGGAGTCAATAAAACTGAATACAAGGGGTCCTCGATTCCTTTGGGGTGTCTTCGGGTGTGCCTGTGCAGAAATCGATTTTTAAACAGAAAATATGTTATTACATATATATATATATATTTTTTAAAAAGGTAGTATTTTTTTGAAAAGGCATAATATTTTATTTATCTGATGCGTATTTAATAGTCAGTTATTACTGTTCCTGCATGCAGCGATATTTGGTACGTTTAATTAAGCCCAGATCTTTATAAATAAATGGCAGATTATAACACTAAAAACAAAATATATATATATAGGACTATGAATGGATACTCCTTGAAAATAAATCTTGCATGCAAAGCCCAATAGCTTTAAGCAGTTATCCAAGACTAACTGGTGCAGTCCCCCCTCGTGGCCACAAGGGGGCACCAAAGCGACACGACTTGGAATCTCATCACTGAAACAGGGGGTGGCTTGCAGTAGGACCGCCCCCTTAGAGGGAGGAGTCAGCAGTAGCCCCTCCCCCAAAATGAACACACACATACAAGAGAAAATTGACTTTCGTTGTGTACATTTCTGTGTAAATACATTGTGTCGATAGACTGCCAAACCAGCCTCAGATTCGTAACAAAGCATACTGCGACCACGATCTGTAGATTTGTGTGACTAACCATTTGTATTGTAAATGAAATGCATATAAAGAATGTGTAATGAATATTTGTATTAAACTTAGAGTTCCATAAATATTGGCGTGGGCTATTGTTTTGTATGTCTTAGGATTCTAGTTAATAGTTGTGTAGAGGACTGGATCACATCAATATCAGGGTCTAGTGCTGTATATTATAAAGACATTTCAGAGGGCTGGATCGCATCAAGATCAGGGTCTAGCGCTGTATATTATAAAGACATTTCAGAGGGCTGGATCGCATCAATATCAGGGTCTAGCGCTGTATATTATAAAGACATTTCAGAGGGCTGGAACGCATCAATATCAGGGTCTAGCGCTGTATATTATAAAGACATTTCAGAGGGCTGGATCGCATCAATATCAGGGTCTAGCACTGTATATTATAAAGACATTTCAGAGGGCTATAGATTTAGCATTAAGTGCCACTGTCCTCATTTGAGGATGGATATTATGTAATTTTTTTAAGCATTTTGAACTAGCATCATCAACCTGTTATTCTCTCTACCTATTGTTATGCTAACTTACTCTCATTTATGAGAAAAAGTGAAGTCTAAATGTTTGTTCATTCTGCTGATGCAGCCCTTCAGATGCCTCCATATAAAAAAACTGAAGACTAAAAATGATCCATTTCTTTGTGTTTATGATAAAGCAGCTCAGTTTTCTATGCTTTGAGCTTCATAGCCGACGTGAAATTTCACAGCTGTGATTTACGGGAGCACATCTGACTGGACTGTCCTCAAAACAGGACGCTGGGAATACATGCTGTAAACAAACACTTCAGAAAGATGGGAAAACTTCTAGAATGGCAGCACACGGATTTAAAATCTAATCCCATTACAACAATACAGCTTATGTTCTGATTACAATTAATTTGGTAGTTTTAAAAAAAAAAAAAAAAGGATTTAAAAAACAAAACTCCAGACAGAAAGGCACGCCACACGCACACACATTTTTCAAACTAGAGATTTTTACTGACATTTATTGCACAAGATGCCCAGACAGTGCATTCAGACAAACAAAACCTTACAGTAGAATAAACAAAAAAATAACTAATAAAAATAAGCCACCAAATATTAAACCAGCACACGTCGCTCGCTCTCGATCTTCTCGGTGCTCTGGGGTCCAGGTTTCGGCTATGTACACACCCCTCTATTTCTTCAGCATTAAATTAAACCACAAACACCTGCTGGTTTTCTTCATTTTAGTTTTTTGGTTTAAGAAAAAGGAATTGAATGCAGAGTCTTTTGGTGTCAGCGCAGTTGTCCATGTGCATGTGTGTGCGTGTGCGTGTCCCGCCTGGTCGTGTGTTCAGCGTGGGCGTGTGAAAGACAGCACAGAAAACTTCGGGGCAGAGTCCTAAAATCCTCCCCCACCCCCCCTTGACCTACAGAAGGAAACGAAAAAAATCAATACAAGAAAAGAAAATTGCCTTACACTGAAACAAGTACAAAACAGGTCCTATTGCACCCCCTAGTCTCCAAGCCGCTTTGGATAAAAGCGTCTGCTGAATGACTAAATAAAACTGGATTGAGGATGCTGCTGTGTTGCTGCTCTGTGGGCGGCGTGTGCTGCGATCCGGGAGAGAATGTCTTACTGCCTGGGAAAGGGGCTATGAAACGAGCAGACCTGAGCAAGAGTGGTCTGCTCAAGACACTACTGACACACAGGGATAAACCTAGCAGCTAAGCTTGGCACACAGAGTTGTAGAGACTGTAGAAAACAGCAGCACTTTGAGAAGCAGGTTCTGTCCTCTCCCAAGGACAGACCATCCTCTGCTCCTCCCATTAGATAATTGATCACTATTCATTTCTGTTTATAATTCGGTGCTACCTTATTCATGTCTAAACAATTTAAGG
The DNA here is from genome assembly GCF_902713425.1 of Acipenser ruthenus. Lineage (NCBI taxonomy): Eukaryota > Metazoa > Chordata > Actinopteri > Acipenseriformes > Acipenseridae > Acipenser > Acipenser ruthenus. Next base: position 1,106,513 of record NC_081236.1, read on the forward strand.
TGTGTAACCATGCAATTCTCTGAAAACTCCTTGTAATGGTAAATCTGGCCAGCAGGGGGCAGTCAATGCAGTCTAGATGTACCAGAGGGGCACAAAACCGCAACAGCAGCTACTTTCCTTAAGGGAATATCGCCCTCTAGAGGCAGTTGCATGCCTTCCACTTTCCTAGTTTCAATTTTAATCTCCACTGAGTTTTGCTTTAGAACTTGACATCTGTACACAAGAGGTACTGGAATTGAACTGTGGTGCTCATGTAGGGTTTATGAAACTGAGCAGCGAGTGGTACAGCACAGGGCTGGTTCATTCCTTTAGAAGGCTGGATTTGTTTTCAGTGTAGTCACAGATTTCCGTGAAACACACCCGTGTAATATGCAGATCCTTGTGAATTCTCATTTCTGAAAGAATCGTGTAAATACACATTTTATCATTAAAATAAATATTTAAAAGTGTCTTTTTTACATGTATGTTTCCATTTCGTTTGATAATTCACTGCCAGTGGTATCAGAATGTCAAAACGAAATATTCTACAATTCAGCAGTTCCTGTTTTTCAAGTCAGCATTTAAATATTTAGGAACATTTGATGTTTCTGTAGAGAATGTGATCAATTTTGAATGTGACAACATTCAAAAAGTGGAATGCATGCAACTGCCTCTAGAGGGCGATATTCCCTTGAGGAAAGTAGCTGCTGTAGAGGTTTTGTGCCCCTCTGGTAAATCTAGACTGCATTGACTGCCCCCTGCTGGCCAGATTTACTATTACAAGGAGTTTTCAGAGAAATGCATGGTTAAATTGTGGAATATCTTGACATCTAGGCTGATCGTTCACAGATCACCGACCTCTCTCCCCAAATCTCACGATCCTGGACAGCCCAGCGCTGTCACACCGAAAGCGGGGTCACCGCGGGGTCAGCCTCGGAAGCAGGAACCTGCAAGGGGGGGGGAGAGAGGGTCGTCTAAACATTTTCAATTCGGAATGGAATTACAAAAACACAAGCAAAGCACCGACACCAAAATCAGAAGCCATCAGTACAACGAAAGAACCGTGTACAGAAAACAAAAGAAATGGAAGTTGGATAAGTGGGATTTAACAGCTAGGATTAGGGGCGATGGTCCAGCGGTTCGAGAAAGGGGTCTTGATACCAGGAGGTTCAAATCCCGGCTCAGCCACTGACTCCCCGTGTGTGTGTGTGACCCTGAGCAAGTCACTGAACCCCCTTGTGCTCCGTCCTTCAGATGAGACGTCAAACAAACAAGGTCCTACTGGAAGCGACTCTGCAGCAGCAGTTGTAGATGATGCAGAGTTCACCCCCTAGTCTCCAAGTCGCTTGGGATAAAAGCTTCTGCTAAATGACAAACACCACAAATGAGGTGGTAGGATCAGGGCTGAGGTTCTACAAACCAAGCCATATTACTTAGTTTCAACGCCTGGTTTTAATTATGCTCAGGTGTGAAATCAGTGTGAGATGAAGAGCTGGACTTACACTCGCAGCTGGCTTCTCTGCGGGCGTGACGGCAGGGGGCGGGGATTTGGGTGCTGGGGGCGTGGCTTTGGGTCCCGCCTCCTTGGCTTGCTCTGTGGGGGAGGAGGGTGTGGCACTGGGGGCGGAGTCAGCAGGCTTATCAGATCCAACCTAAAAAAAACAGTGCAGGGATTTTTAAATTGGGACCCCCAAGAATTGTAGCACCCCCTCTGAATCTCATGACGGATTTGCACTGTGCACTGCAGAACTAGTTGACAGCAATGCTTCTATTACAACACCATGGTCTCCCTCACTTCAGCTTCTTCCCACAAACTTACAAATACTGTTACTACTGTTGCATTAACTGGATAAGCGGTTTCCAGATGTATGGAAAAATGAGATCCTGTAAAACCATAAATATTCAACCCATAAAACCTATTTTGCTCCAGAAATGCTGGCGCCCTGTTGCAATATACGAAGTACGCATGGTTAGTGGAATTTGATATATAAAATGGCAGATTTCTCATAAGCATAAGGCTCACAAATATGTATGGCTCTACAGTATTCTGTACACAGGGTATCCAACCTCATAACTTAAGAGCAGAATAAATAAGTACAGAATAAAAAACAAATGGAGATTAGATAAAGGGGCATTCAGAACAGAAAATAGGAGGCACTTTTTTACACAGAGAATTGTGAGGGTCTGGAACCAACTCCCCAGTAATGTTGTTGAAGCTGACACCCTGGGATCCTTCAAGAAGCTGCTTGATGAGATTCTGGGATCAATAAGCTACTAACAACCAAACGAGCAAGATGGGCTGACTGGCCTCCTCTCGTTTGTAAACTTTATGTTCTTATTTGTGAATGTGGACTGCAGCAGAAGCATTAGCAGGAGGTTCCAAGCAATTCCTAAATACAATCTTTTAAAACCAGGTAAAGCAAGGCTCTGGACTTGGTCTGTGCTAAGAGCAGTTCCACGTCTTGCCCGTGTCTGCAGTCTGGTACCTTGTCCGTGGCAGGCTGCGTGGGCTCAGGGCTGGGGGGAGCCGCCCCGCCTCTCTGCTGCCTGCGTCGAGTGAACTGTCTGCGGGGTCTCTGGCCCCGAGGGCTGGGAGCCCCTCCTTCCTCAGCCGGGCCCTCTACCGGACCCTCACCCTGACCCCCCGCCTCCTCACCTCCGGGCTGCCTGGGGCGGAACGGCCTGGAGAGAGCGAGAGAGATTAAGCTTCTAGAATACTTGTTTAAAAGCAGATATTTGGCTCCAATCACAACAGCTCTGAACTGTTCAGCTAGTTTGTAGCAAACTGTCTTAAAACCCTCCTTCCATCTGTTAAGGAAGGAGTCTCGAGATTTCAAACTCAAATTCACCGCCACACATTGGGAAGAGAAGTCTAGACACCTTCAAAAACACCTCTGATCAAAACAGCTGTCATTTAAGTTGCTCGTTTTTTTAGTGTTTCTAGAGTCACTGCTGACAGCCTCATCCCACTGTAGGAATTCTGCCTGCAACAGACGGTCAGAAAAGTAACTCTCTGGAAGTTGTTTGGTCTCTAATGAAGCTACCATGAGGGGGGTATTTGCAAAGCTTGTCTTAATTCCCTCCCCCCTCCCACTCCCCCATGTACATGTAATAACTTTGCTCATTTTCCTACCTGCCATGCATCTTTTAATGCAAGCTCCATTTATTTATTTATTATTTTTGTTTAAAGTATGCATTTTAATATTCAGCCCATCTCAATGTGACACTGGCACCCCCTGCCTGTACCTGCGGTACTGCGGCCTGAAACGCCTCTGCTGTGGGCCACGCTGCTGGTCACCAGGCTGCTCCGCCCCTTCTTTGGGTTCCTCCCCTTTCGGTTCCGCCCCTTCCTTGGGTTCCACTCCTTGACCCTGGGGGGTGGGGTGGAACAAAAAAGGAAGATTTCTGGTTATTTAAAAACTCAAAGCCCTGATTTTACATGAGTTATTGGGATAGGGACCAATATAAAACAAGCGTTTGGGCTCTAGTACCTTCATCAGTGTTATTGAAACTAAACCGAGTCAAGCAGACCAGCGTTTGGGCTCCAGTGCCTTCATCAGTGTTATTGAAACTAAACTGAGTCAAGCAGACCAGCGTTTGGGCTCTAGTGCCTTCATCAGTGTTATTGAAACTAGAAGAGACTGAGTCAAGCAGACCAGCGTTTGGACTCTAGTGCCTTCATCAGTGTTATTGACACTAGAAGAGACCGAGTCAAGCAGACCAGCATTTGGGCTCTAGTGCCTTCATCAGCGTTATTGAAACTAGAAGAGACTGAGTCAAGCAGACCAGCGTTTGGGCTCTAGTGCCTTCATCAGTGTTATTGACACTAGAAGAGACCGAGTCAAGCAGACCAGCGTTTGGGCTCTAGTGCCTTCATCAGTGTTATTGAAACTAGAAGAGACCGAGTCAAGCAGACCAGCGTTTGGGCTCTAGTGCCTTGAATCTGTTATTTTCAGGATCATGAGTATTCGATTCAGGATCTAAAGCACAGCTTTACTCATTGCAGGTCACTAAACAGCTCTCGAATGAAGGAGAAGCGTGCTTTATAAAATGGGGATGAACACACTCCCTACTGCAATTGCAATCCACTACCAGGTGAATTACATTTCAGGAAAAAAATAAATAAATAAACCTTCACCTCTGGCTGCCCGTCCTGTCCTGGGGGGCGCCTCTGGAACCTCCTGCGGTAGAAGAACGGGGGCGGGGCTCTGCGGCGTCGGGGGGGCTGTTGAGGGGCGGTGCCGTCTCCGGACCCCTCCCCCTCGGGGGCAGGCTCAGTGGGAGACCCCTCCCCCGAGTCGCCCCCCTGCCCCCGCGGCCGGTTGAAGAAGCGACGGCGGAACCTGCGTCTGTTCGGGGCGTAGCGGCTCCCCTTCACCGGGGCCCCCGCGGGGCCCGTCACATTGGAGGCCTCCGCACCCTGTGGGGGGGGGGGGGCAGATTACTGGGATCAAGCTCTCCACAGACGAGGGTCTCTGGTGTCGAATCTGGCTGATTCACCGCTCCGAGGGAAACGAGTGCAGAAACAGCTGCTTGGGTTTGCGTGGATCGCTGTTCTCCGCAGAGTCCAAGAAAAACAGCGATCCTCAAACCCAATCTTGACTCGTTTCACTCCGAACGGCGAGTCAGCCCGACCGACTCCAGCGACCATCACCCGATTCCAAACACCCGAAATTAAATTGCACATTTATATTTAAAATCTATCATTCTTGTATTTAACCACTTTTGGTGACCTCCCATATTCTAGAAAAAAAAATTCTCATACATTTCTGTATTTGTGCCTATGATGAATGCTTGGTTATATAGAAAAAATAAATCAGATAGGAGTGAACATGTTAATGTGTGTAGTTGTTAGTTTCATTGCAATTCCTGCAGCATTATAGTATTATTAATTTCTTAGCAGACGCCCTTATCCAGGGCCACTTACAATTGTTACAAGATACCACATTATTTTTACATACAATTACCCATTTATACAGTTGGGTTTTTACTGGAGCAATCTAGGTAAAGTACCTTGCTCAAGGGTACAGCAGCAGTGTCCCCCCCACCTGGGATTGAACCCACGACCCTCCGGTCAAGAGTCCAGAGCCCTAACCACTACTCCACACTAACTGCAATAGAACACAACTGCATTGTAATGTCAAACATTTCTGCTGTAATTGGAATCACATTTGAACTCGGGTCTGGTAGCATGCATAGCGATGCTAGAAAAAGGAGCTTACCTTCTCTCCTTCCACCACATCGAACTCCACAATCTCCCCGTCTCCAACACTGCGCAGGAACTTCCTGGGGTTATTCTTTTTGATTGCAGTCTGGAAAGGGAGGAGAAACAAACGAGGGTGTGACCTGGTCCTTCAAAATCACACAGAGCCGTGTGCAAACCTAGCATCTTAAAACAACTTTTAAGAAGTCTTTTACCATTTGAGGCTGTGTGTTCCTTTTCTCTTACTATTTTAATATTTTTTTATATAGCGCCTTTCATAGTGTTCCACCGTCACAAAGCGCTTTACAGAGGCAGGCTGTGAACTGTGCGTTATATGCAGAGTCACTTACAATAGGACGTTGATTTAATATCTCATCCACAGTGACGGAGCACAAGGAGGTGAAGTGACTTGCTCAGGGTCACACACAGCGAGTCAGTCAGTGGCAGAGGTGGGATTTGAACCAGTGACAAGCCCTGGACTTTAACAACTGGACCGCACTGCCTCCTAAATGAATTGCATGTGTGGCCCATCAAGTCCACTGTTAGCGGTTTGATTGGCTCAGTGATCCGATCATTCAAAATATGAGTTCCTGTGTCTGGCAGCCATCTTGGCTCAAGAGTAGGGCAACAGTGTGGAGCCAAGATGGCCTCCTTTTGCACAGCCACATGGTTTTAAATTAGGCAACTGGGTTAGCGTGGTTCTCCAGGTGGTGAACTGACCGATTGAGCAGCCAAACAGGACCTGCCTGCCTGGCACTCTCGGGCTGATCAATCAGACAATGAACCTCCCCCAGAAAGACACAGCACCAAACCAGCTGCCTCATTTAAAACCATGCGGCTGTGCAAAGGGAGGCCATCTTGGCTCCAAGCTGTTGCCCTACTCTTGAGCCAAGATGTCTGTGCAGCTCACAGGCTCAGGCAGCCCAGTCTCAGTGCTGGAGGGCCGTGCCACAGCCGTCCATCCCTGTGCTTTCCACATGCCCGGCTCCAACAGCACAGAGCGCCTACCTGGTGGACAAACACATCTTCTTTGGTGTCATTCCTGTAGAGAAACGGAAACACAAAATCAGGACACGTCGCTGTGCAACACCGCTTTCACTGTGAAATCACTGCATGGAGCAGACGCCTTTATCAGAGAGACGTGCAGAAAATTAAACCACAGAAAAAGAATATCAACTGCAGGCAATAAAAATGCAAAACAAAACACATGTATACAAAACAGAGACATACATAGAGCAAGAGATAGATAGATATGTATAGATATAGATATAGCTATAGAGAGAGAGAGAAAGAAAGAGAGAGAGCAATAGATAGATTATATCTATTATTTTTTATTTCTTAGCAGATGCCCTTATCCAGGGCGACTTACAATTGTTACAAGATATCACATTATTTTTTACATACAATTACCCATTTATACAGTTGGGTTTTTACTGGAGCAATCTAGGTAAAGTACCTTGCTCAAGGGTACTGCAGCAGTGTCCCCCACCTGGGATTGAACCCACGACCCTCCGGTCAAGAGTCCAGAGCCCTAACCACTACTCCACACTGCTGCACTATAGCAGCATCTAGATAGATACATATATAGATACATAGAAAGAGATATATATCTATATCAAGATAGAGATAGATGTATATAGAGAGAGCGAGAGAGAGAGAGAGAGAGATAGATATCTATCTAGAGAGACACAGATAGCGACACACACATATAGCTACACAGATAGAGATATAGAGATAGATACATATATAGATATATACATTCACACATATAGATACATAGATAAATAGAGAGAGAGGGAAAAAGATAGTGAGATTGAGAGAGAAGGAGCGAGCACGGGAGGAAGGAGAGTGAAGAGAAGGCAGAACAAGAGGATGAGGAGACACGAGAGATCGGGGATACAGGAAGGGGCGGTGTGATGAATACAGCGATAGGAAAGAGCAGGGGATTGTTACTCTGAGATATAATCAAACCCTCACAGCAAAGTAGCTCTCGATCAGATAAGGAAAAAAAAAGTAGATTCCACTTCCTAAAACATATAAATATATTAGAATCAAACCAGTTTAAAAAAATATATAAAACCTGTAATACAATGGGAGCGTTCCATAACCAAACCAGAAAGCCCCTCCGTTACTGTTACTTCATGATGCCCTGCACCTCAAAGTAGAGAGCATTGCGTCTATGGAAAGGACTGGGATCAACTACTGAATAAAGAACTACACTGCAGCACACCCGCTACTGTGTAAACACAGCAGACTCGGGACTCCAAGACTAGCAATTAGGGGTACAGAGACTAACTGAGCATCACTGAATCCTGCTACTTCCTTTACATGTCTATTTGTTTATTTAGCAGACGCCTTTATCCAAGGCGACTTAGAGACTGGGTGTGTGAACTATGAATCTGCTGCAGAGTCACAATTACGTCTCACCCGAAAGACGGAGCACAAGGAGGTTAAGTGACTTGCTCAGGGTCACACAGCGAGTCAGTGGCTGAGGTGGGATTTGAACCGGGGACCTCCTGATTACAAGCCCCTTTCTTTAACCACTGGACCACACAGCCAGTAGCGTCTGAATTGCAATTTAAGACCAGCGCCTAGTTCACTGAGCTACTGTTCTTGAATGAAGTGCGTTTTTACTGAAAAAGTCATTTAACATTGGTATAGTTGGTATGAACGCATACTCTCCCCCATCTCAAATCACAAAATAGTCGCTCATTAAAATCAGTCTTACTCTGCATCACATAGAGCAGGGATGGGAATCAGACTCCTATTGCACAGCAGCGTCACCCAGTCCAGGTTTTACTACCAGCTTGATCAGCCCCAATGTGTCTAGGTAACAAGCTCAGGTGTGTCTGATTATTAAGCTCCTAATGAAACCAGGAACGGATCAAACTACTAGGCAATGGGGGGGGGGGTCTTGTTTCTATCCCTGCTGTATCAATGTGACCTGCGTATTGGGATACAGGGCATTAGGGTATTGCTACCCCCCTACCTCTAACAATGGAACGGTCCGGAGTTCTCAAGCATGTGTTGGTGTCAGAACTCACCTGTTGATGAATCCATAGCCGTTGCGAACATTAAACCACTTCACTGTACCTTGGACCAGCGTGGCTGCAGAGAGAAATCAGAGCCAGGAGGTTAGTGACCTGCATGCAAAAAAAAAATAAAAACTCTGCACGAGATCGGTGCTAGCAGTGTGGAGTAGTGGTCAGGGCTCTGGACTCCTGACCGGAGGGTCGTGGGTTCAATCCCAGGTGGGGGGGACACTGCTGCTGTACCCTTGAGCAAGGTACTTTACCTAGATTGCTCCAGTAAAAACCCAACTGCATAAATGGGTAATTGTATGTAAAAATAATGTGATATCTTGTAACAATTGTAAGCCGCCCTGGATAAGGGCGTCTGCTAAGAAATAAATAAATAATAATACTAATTCCTGGAATGGGGCTTAAAACGCAGGACCATTTTAGAGGGCAGAAGATCAACCAAAAAAGAAAGAAAGAAAGAAAGAAAGAAAGAAAGAAAGAAAGAATCTATTAGAAATCCAAAAACTGGAATGTTTTATCTCGGGTCTCGACTTACAACGCTGGTGTATCGGGACAGATTTATAAACAGCTCCCCCACCATCCTGCATTAATATCTTGCACTGAGCGTCCTTACAAACAGGCTTAAAACAAAAACCAAGGCAGCGATCATCTCGTCACAGAGCAGCCAAGCCCATTCACAGACATGCAGGGATGGGAATAAGACTCCTGTTGCACAGCAGTGTCACCCAGTCCAGGTTTTACTGCCAGCTTGATCAGCCCCAGTGCGTGTAGGTACCAAGCTCAGGGGTGTTTTATTAAACTGGTAGTAAAATCAGGAACGGATCAAGCTGCTAAGCAATGGGAGTCCATACGGTATGGGATTACCCCACTGCAAAGCATGAAGTGCATTTGGCTACACAGTAAATAACCCCCAGCTTTGCCATTCACAGTACTTTGCCCTGGCAGGGGCAGAGGTACCTGAACGTGCTGGGGTGTGCAAGACATCAAAGCCGATCCGAGTTATCTAAAGCCACACGGATTGGCTGGGTGAAGTTCAAGGTTGTGGGTGGCACAGTTAATCATCGACAAGGACTGCCTGCCTCAGATATAATGCGTTCGCACTTTGAGACGGGTTCGAAACGGCACGCATTCAACAGCCGGATCGATATCATGGTCAACCCCCGATGGGTTTTCGCAGATCCCTCGCTGGAGAAACAGCGACAGCCGGTAAAATGAGCTCGGAACAGTGCAACGTATGTTTCAGAGCGTTTAGTGGTAGAGCTGGGATTAAATAACCTAGAGCCACACTGCTTCCCTCCCTCCCAGTCCCTCCTCAGCTCTAACCACTAGAGCCACACTGCCTCCCTCCCTCCCAGTCCCTCCTCAGCTCCACTAGAGCCACACTGCTTCCCTCCCTCCCAGTCCCTCCTCAGCTCCACTAGAGCCACACTGCTTCCCTCCCTCCCAGTCCCTCCTCAGCTCCACTAGAGCCACACTGCTTCCCTCCCTCCCAGTCCCTCCTCAGCTCCACTAGAGCCACACTGCTTCCCTCCCTCCCAGTCCCTCCTCAGCTCCACTAGAGCCACACTGCTTCCCTCCCTCCCAGTCCCTGCTCAGCTCCACTAGAGCCACACTGCTTCCCTCCCTCCCAGTCCCTCCTCAGCTCCACTAGAGCCACACTGCCTCCCTCCCTCCCAGTCCCTCCTCAGCTCCACTAGAGCCACACTGCTTCCCTCCCTCCCAGTCCCTCCTCAGCTCCACTAGAGCCACACTGCCTCCCTCCCTCCCAGTCCCTCCTCAGCTCCACTAGAGCCACACTGCTTCCCTCCCTCCCAGTCCCTCCTCAGCTCCACTAGAGCCACACTGATTCCCTCCCTCCCAGTCCCTCCTCAGCTCCACTAGAGCCACACTGCTTCCCTCCCTCCCAGTCCCTCCTCTGCTCCACTAGAGCCACACTGCCTCCCTCCCTCCCAGTCCCTCCTCAGCTCCACTAGAGCCACACTGCTTCCCTCCCTCCCAGTCCCTCCTCAGCTCCACTAGAGCCACACTGCTTCCCTCCCTCCCAGTCCCTCCTCAGCTCCACTAGAGCCACACTGCTTCCCTCCCTCCCAGTCCCTCCTCAGCTCCACTAGAGCCACACTGCTTCCCTCCCTCCCAGTCCCTCCTCAGCTCCACTAGAGCCACACTGCTTCCCTCCCTCCCAGTCCCTCCTCAGCTCCACTAGAGCCACACTGCTTCCCTCCCAGTCCCTCCTCAGCTCCACTAGAGCCACACTGCCTCCCTCCCTCCCAGTCCCTCCTCAGCTCCACTAGAGCCACACTGCCTCCCTCCCTCCCAGTCCCTCCTCAGCTCTAACCACACGGATACCAGTACAACTTTTAAAAACAAACAGGAGGCCTTTCAACTTTAGTCACGTGGCCCGCCATTTGCCACACTATTGGCTACAGTCGCATTCCGCATTAATGTGTCGTGTAAAAAATTAATATAAAAATGAACGGCTAATAAATGTGAAAATAAAAAACCCTTCCTTACGACGTTCAGTAGTCACGCATTTTCTTGGCAGTTAATAGGTTTGTCTGTAGTTTAATGAGGACCAAACTCCGTGCGCCGCTCCCTTATAAAACAATTCAGTTTTAAAAAGCTGGTCAACTCGCTATTAATTATGATTTCAATTAAAAGCACATTCTAACTCCTCAACTTGTAGGCTCGGACCAAGACAAATAAAACATTAAAAGCCACCAGAATGACCAAAGAGAATTAAAATTAATTAAAAACTTAACAACGCGATAGAACAAGTAGAAACATTTTTAAAAAAACAGGCAAACTGTACTAACGGCCGAATTCTACGTCTTGGTCATTTAAACTAGAAAATAAAAAAAACGTACGGCCAGCAAGCTCAACAGCTTAGTTGACGGCGTAGTGTGACTGGGTTGTTTAAACTTGGGTTCAAAGTGTTAAAGTGTTTGTACGCACCGTGTACCGGGTGTGGAGTTTATATTTTTCTTACCTATAACTTTTTTTTCAGGCTGCGGGATCTCTGGCGCAGCCGGCGCCTCGGCTGTCGTGGCCGGGAGATCTTGCGTCGCTGTTTCGGTCATTGTCCAGGTGCTCGGACCGCAGTTCAACAAGCTGACATGAAAACCGTCCGTGTGATTTTAAATATAGATTTTTTTTTTTCACACAAAACTAACGCTGGTTATTTTTTAATTTGTATTTATCCCGGTGTTCCAGACTTCCCTTGATCGATTATATTCCTTTACGATGCTGGATCGTTCACGTTACCAGCTTTTTTTTTAACGTATTATTATTTTTGATGTTATTTTTAAATTCACAATCTTTTCCTCTCCGGACGCAACCAACTTTTATCCCAATCGCTCCCAACTTTTTTTTTTTCCACAACTTTCCTGCGATCTTATTGGCCGTTGTCCCAGTTCCAACCTCGCTCCCATTGGTCAGCCGGCGTTCAGCAATCACGTTCTGAACCGCCGCGGGAAAGACAAAATAAAATTAGGTCAAACTTTTATTTATCTATTTATTTATAAAACGCGCTTATAATTAAACTATGTAAAGCACGTAGCGGGCCAGAGCTAGCATTTTGCAAACGCTGTGATCTTTATCTTCGTTTTTGTATTGTTAATTATTGTAACGTATATGCCTACAAGTTGAGGGGTTAGAATGTGGTTTTAATTGAAATTATCATAATAAATTCCATCCATCGCCAGACACTACCCGCTTGAAATTGCCTAAAAATAAAAAATAAAATAAAACGCAAAATAAGGGTAAAATCTTATGAAAAAAAAACTCGTATTTTTTTTTTTTTTTTTTTTTAAAACAAAACTTCTGTCATTTGGCGCCCTCTGTGTGTGTGTGTGTGTGTGTGTGTGTGTGTTTTGAGGAATTAAAGTTAGGTACAACGGTTCATAGTAAACGTGTATTTTTACACAATGTAACCAAACCGAGGTCTATAAAACTAGGTCTGATTTGGTGGAACAACGCGTGAGAAAAGAGCACTGTCACATTACACGATTCGTGACAAATAAATTCTGCTTAATATATATATATATATATATATATATATATATATATATATATATATTATTTGTTTATTTAGCAGACGCCTTTATCCAAGGCGACTTACAGAGACTAGGGTGTGTGAACGATGCATCAGCTGCAGAGTCACTTACAACTACGTCTCACCCGAAAGACGGAGCACAAGGAGGTTGAATGACTTGCTCAGGGTCACACAATGAGTCAGTGGCTGAGGTGGGATTTGAACCAGGGACCTCCTGGTTACAAGGCCGTTTCTTTAACCACTGGACCACACAGCCTCCTTGGATATAGCTATATATCTTAATCTTAGCTAAAGAACATAAGATCACTCCCGAACGGCAGGTGGCGCTTCAGCCCATCAGAGCTTCCCCCCTGTTCAGACTGCGCTTGTAGATCTCCTGATCCGCCCCTCCTGCTCTGCACTGGACTCGCCTGACCTCAGCACCACGTTACTGGATCCTCAGCTCATGCGCTATCCTTGCACTATTGCACTGCTAATCTGTCACTGTAGATATAACTCGCTGTAATCCTAATTTGCTGCATCCTAGTTCATATTGTATTCTAGTAGTATTATTATTTGCACTGACTGTACTGTATTTAAATATGAAGCTTGCATTGTAACCCTGTGCTGTAAAGGCGCCTGCCAAATAAATAAATACATAAATAATAATAATAAGTAACTTATCTGATAAAAGTAAGAGCCAGCGCCATCTTGAGCTCTTCCACTTTGGATATTTTTTTATTGTTGCTGGTAATACACCAGCTATGCACTAGATGGCGCTTACTGGTATAAAGACTGTTTACCTGGTGTAGAAAGACTGGCCAATGTAAAACTGTACTACATTTTAATATTATGAAATTATTTAATTATTAATGAAACATTTAGCAGAAGCTTTTATGCAAAGCGACTTACAGAGACTAGGGGGTGAACTCTGCATCATCAACTGCTGCTGCTGCAGAGTCACTTCCAATAGGAGCTCGTTTGTTTGACGTCTCATCCGAAGGACGGTGCACAAGTGACTTGCTCAGGGATTGAACTGGGATTGTGAGCTGGGATTGAACCCAGAACCTCCTAATAACAAGCCCCCCTTCCTTTAACCACTGGACCACCGAACCGACACTGTGAAGAGAGGCGTTTAGTATAGACCGATAGCCCCACCCCAGTGGAGCCCGCACACAGCTGGTCGGGTATAATAAATTAGCTCCTTGGGGCAAAGCCAGATAGGGTGATATAATTAAAGCTACACCCCGCTTTGCCCCACACCGGCCCCCCTCCCTTCCCGTCCCGGACACAGATAGGTCAGGGGAGTCCGGTTGCAGGATCTAAAATTAGCGCGCAGCTGCCCACGTGATCTGTGCTCGGGGAACGGCCTACCGCCAGTTTATTTAAAACCACAGTTAGGGTTGCGTACTCGATTCTGACAATCCAATACACACCGTTACATTAAATCCCTTCTTTTTTTCTTTTAAATCCATTTCCTTACCTTCCTTGTTGGTTATTACCCCTTTAAAGGGGGGGACCAGTGATACAGTTGGTATATTGCCAGTGTTTTATTGTTTTTTTTCAAAGCCTCGCTTAAAAGATGCATCGGCCTGTTGCGGGTTGGATTTGAACATCTTTATTATTGTTATTATTATTATTATTATTATTATTATTATTATTATTATTATTATTATTAATAAACTACATTTTGTTTTTATGAGGTAATTATTTTCCCTCACCCAATTTTCCTAGAAAAAGCATGCGCTGGCATAAATTAATACATTACTACTCCAGCATATGATATATTTACATGTGCTATTATGACTAACATGACTTTTAAGGTGGAGCGGTCCCCGTTTTGCTGTTGTTTCTGAAAAAAACCCCTAACATTTCAGTACTGCATTGATATTGGCCTGTCACCATTACTGCGTCGTGATAGAGAAATCCCTGACAATGAAACAGCAAGCGCGCTCCCGACTCCGCTCGTTCTCGCTACCACACGTAACCGCAAAAAAAAAAGAGAGACACCGATATGAATAAATATCTATGACACAGATTGTCCTTTTGAAAGTGAGTTAAAAACGCGGTCGTAAGTCACTCCCAACCCGTGTGTTATATCTTTTAAAATATAAAATAATAAAATCTGTCACGGGGAGAGCCCGGTAGCGCGCGTCCTCGTCGTCGTCTCGCCTTTTCGAGTCAGAGGGCTGAGAGGTGACGCGCAGGCGCAGTGGCGGAGGCGCGCCTGTGTGTTAACGAGCGCCAGAGTTTCTGTGAAGCCGCCGCCGCCGCCTCACCCTGGACTTGACTGGGCAAGCAGCCGCAAGACACCGCCGCATAGGAACAGCAGGAGGGGCAGCTTCGAAGAAGAACACGCCGCAGCAGCGAGGAGAGCAAGCTTAGGTGGGGGGAGGAGAGACAAGCAGAGACAGACGAGCGCTCAATCACAACAAAAAAAAGGAAAGAAAGACAGCGGCAGGGCTTTACGGACGGGGTGAGTAAACCGCGAAACAACTTTTATTATTAGGACACTTGTACTGGTCGGGAGCGCGCACAGCCAGTTCTCCTCCCCTCTACGTTCTAATCTCGCGCTGAGTTAATTCATTATATTTGAGAAAATAACGGCTTTTGCGCGTGAGCGGCGGTTATTCGGCTTCGTTTTTTTAAATTTGATTTGATTGTTTCATTCTCACAATGGACCCGCTAGCCGTCATTGCCAGAGAGAAACAGATTAAATAAAACGTTTTTCACCCCCCCTCTCCCCTCCCCACCGACTGTGATTTCTAGAACAAGCCTAGGTTGGTTGTTCAATGTACAGTGTTATAATCACTGACATGAGGTGATTTTTTTTTGTCATGCTAGCAAACTGACTGAATTAAAATAGAATACCAGCATCTATATAAAAAAAGTCAGCATATTATTACAAACGGTCATAGTATATTTCCATGGGTGTGCGTGTTGGTTGGCATTTGGCTAGCGTCAGCCCGTTTTGGGCTCTCTCTCTGAGTCGCTGTCACTTTTTTCCTCCCGCTAGCGGTTGCCTTTTACATTACTTAAGTTACCGGGTAGCAGTGTGGTTTTTGCACCTGCTGTTGCTGCTGCGGGGCGGCGACCTTTTCCTTTGAATGACCCCCCCCCCCCCAGTCACAGTTACGATAAACCGAGGCAGCCTGGGCCCTGAGAATTTGAAGCAGTGTGGGCCTGACGACAAACGAGTGATTTTGAGTCCTTACACTTTTTTTCACCATTATATTTCCATAATTTAGACTGCCACACACACATATATATCAGTGATATTACTGTCTCATGTTTCTCTGAGTAACGTCAGGGCAATGTACCGACACCGTTCAGGCACACAGACAGCAAACAGTAGCCGGTGCTGGGCCAGGTCGTTTATAAACATTTACAAAATACAAATTCATTGGCTTTTTTTTTTTTTTTTTTAATGAAAAACACGTTGGCTTATGTACTTACCTTAATTTTAAACACGTTTCTGAGCCTATTTCGGAGTGTATTTGTAAGCGCAGGATCGTGTTTGGATATATTCAAGCATTTATATATATATATATATATATATATATATATATATATATATATATATATATATATATATATATATATATATATCTTTATTAAAACAGAATCAAGTTGGTCTGGTTCCTGTGATAGCAGTGCTGTGGTAGGTAACGTGACGTTACTAGATTTCGTTTAAAACATTATAGAGTAAAGCAATCACTGTTTAAAATAAGTTTCACACATTCGTTTTATTTGGCGAGTGATGTTTGAGTTAAAGTGATTAGCTTAACAATATTCCATAAAACTGAACTTTGGGCACATCCGTTCCTTATACATATATTGAAAGAAACAAACTATATAATAAATATGTATTTATTTAATTATTTATTGTATAAACACTCTTTTTGGAGGTACAATTTTAATTGGATTATATAGAATATTAGAAATATAGCCTTTATCCAAAACGATTTACAGAGACTAGGGGGGTGAACTCTGCATCATCAACAACTGCTGCTGCTGCTGCAGAGTCACTTCCAATAGGAGCTTGTTTGTTTGACATCTCATCTGAAGGACGGAGCACAAGGAGGTTCAGCGACTCGCTCAGGGTCACACACACACAGGGAGTCAGTGGCTGAGCCTTTTCTTTGACCACTGGACCACCAAGTGACTACCTAAACCACTGGGAACATTAAAGAACAATTAAATTCTGTCCTATTATAGGGATGGAAATAAGACTCCTATTGCACAGCTGCGTCATCCAGTCCAGGCTTTACTACCAGCTTGATCAGCCCCAGTGTGTCTAGGTAACAAGCTCTGGTGTGTCTTATTATTAAACTCCTAGTAAAACATGGACTGGATCACACTGCTATGCAACACTTTGTTCCCATTGCTGTATTCAATGAGATCTCCCTAGTCAGGGTGAATAGTGTGGTACGTCCTTCGGA
The DNA here is from genome assembly GCF_902713425.1 of Acipenser ruthenus. Classification (NCBI taxonomy): domain Eukaryota; kingdom Metazoa; phylum Chordata; class Actinopteri; order Acipenseriformes; family Acipenseridae; genus Acipenser; species Acipenser ruthenus. The sequence continues at coordinate 1,123,208 of NC_081236.1, forward strand.
TGAGACAAACAGGGTCTGTTATAAGTGACTCAGCAGTTGTTGATGATGCAGAGTTCACCCTCTCGTCTCTGTAAGTCGCTTTGGATAAAAGCGTCTGCTAAACGACTCGTTAATAATGCTAACGAAGTGACCTGACGGGCTGACGGGCGTCTCCTCCCCCCTCCCTCAGACGCAGAGAGGAGTGATGGCGGACGCGGATTTGGATTTCCAGACGGGCGATGCTGGCGCCTCGTCCACCTTCCCCATGCAGTGCTCCGCCCTGCGCAAGAACGGCTTTGTGGTGCTCAAGGGCCGGCCCTGCAAGATCGTGGAGATGAGCACCTCCAAGACAGGCAAGCACGGCCATGCCAAGGTGAGGAGGGGCTGGCATCAGGGAAGAGACTGGAGCCTTTGTGTGTCTGTCTGCCTGCCTGTCTGTCTGCCTGCCTGTCTGTCTGTCTGTCTGTCTGTCTGTGTGTCTGTCTGTAATGCATTACATGGCACTAGAGACTGGAGCCTCTGTGTGTCTGTCTGCCTGTCTTTGTGTCTGTATGTCTGTCTCTGTGTGTGTGTGTGTGTGTCTGTCTGTGTGTCTATCTGTCTGTCTGTCTGCCTGCCTGCCTGTCTGTCTGTCTGTAATGCATTACATGGTACTAGAGACGGAAGACACTGTCTGAATGTCTGTTAAGAATTCAGTGAATGGGGAAATTGTTCTGCAATAAAGACTCCTATTGCACAGCAGTGTCACCCATTCCAGGTTTTACTACCAGCTTGATCAGCCCCCAGTGTGTCTAGGTAACAAGCTCGGTGTGTCTTATTATTAAACTCTTAGTAAAACCAGGCATGGATCAAAGTGCTGTGCAATGGGAGTCTGATTTCCATCCCTGGTGCCTGTCAGTCAGTCTTCTCTTGACGTTAAGAAACTGCACAGGAGCTCGCCAGCTGTCCCGGGTTCGACCCCCGTGCTGGCCCGCCTCCCCTGTCCTCACTGACCGCTCGGTGCGGGCCGTGTCCCCGCAGGTCCACATGGTCGGGATCGACATCTTCAGTGGAAAGAAGCACGAAGACATCTGCCCTTCAACTCACAACATGGACGTGCCGAACATCAAGAGGAACGACTACCAGGTACAGCATGAGGAGGGACTGGGAGGGAGGGAAGCAGTGTGGCTCTAGAGCTCAGAGCTGAGGAGGGACTGGGAGGGAGGGAAGCAGTGTGGCTCTAGAGCTCAGAGCTGAGGAGGGACTGGGAGGGAGGGAAGCAGTGTGGCTCTAGAGCTCAGAGCTGAGGAGGGACTGGGAGGGAGGGAAGCAGTGTGGCTCTAGAGCTCAGAGCTGAGGAGGGACTGGGAGGGAGGGAAGCAGTGTGGCTCTAGAGCTCAGAGCTGAGGAGGGACTGGGAGGGAGGCAGTGTGGCTCTAGTGGTTAGAGCTGAGGAGGGACTGGGAGGGAGGGAAGCAGTGTGGCTCTAGTGGTTAGAGCTGAGGAGGGACTGGGAGGGAGGGAAGCAGTGTGGCTCTAGTGGTTAGAGCTGAGGAGGGACTGGGAGGGAGGGAAGCAGTGCGGCTCTAGTGGTTAGAGCTGAGGAGGGACTGGGAGGGAGGGTGTGTATTATAGTTCTATGTCTATGCACAGAATGCCTGTTTCTCAGTTGTATTTTGAAGCGTCCACACGTCTTGCTTTTGAACACTAAAGTGTTCCGAGTGCGTGGATTACTGTTGGTTATTCCCGGTGTGAAGCGGGCTGGGTAGCAGGCTCTCTCTGATTGCTCCTCCCCCTCAGCTGATCGGGATCCAGGACGGATACCTCTCTCTGCTCCAGGACAGCGGGGAGGTGCGGGAGGACCTGAGGCTGCCCGAGGGAGAGCTGGGCAAGGAGATGGAGAGCAAGTACGAGGCAGGGGAGGAGATCCTGGTGAGTGGGGCTGGGTGCTGCACCCAAGTCGCTTCCTTCTTGTTCCCCCCCCCCTCAGTTAATGGCAGTGGATATGTTTTAAAGAATTGTATAGTGAAGCATAGGGAAGCATTGTAAAGCACAGAGAGGTCTGGTAAAGCAAAGGGAAGCATTGTAAAGCATAGGGAAGCATTGTAAAGCACAGAGAGGTCTGGTAAAGCATAGGGAAGCATTGTAAAGCACAGAAAGGTATGGTAAAGCATAGGGAAGCATTGCAAAGCACAGAGAGGTCTGGTAAAGCATAGGGAAGCATTGTAAAGCACAGAGAGGTGTGGTAAAGCATAGGGAAGCATTGTAAAGCACAGAGAGGTATGGTAAAGCATAGGGAAGCATTGTAAAGCACAGAGAGGTGTGGTAAAGCATAGGGAAGCATTGTAAAGCACAGAGAGGTATGGTTAAGCATAGGGAAGCATTGTAAAGCACAGAGAGGTATGGTGAAGCATAGGGAAGCATTGTGAAGCACAAAGAGGTGTGGTAAAGCACAGAGAGGTGTGGTAAAGCATATGGAAGCATTGTAAAGCACAGAGAGGTCTGGTAAAGCAGATTAAACCATGGGAAAGCATGGAGGAACCTGCAGTAATACAGTGTGAACGGATCACAGAGACCCTTTGTAAAGGTTACAGTGGTATATCACACGTCTCTCCCTCTCTCTCCAGATCACTGTTCTGTCCGCTATGAACGAGGAGTGCGCCGTCGCTATCAAAGCCATGACTAAATAAACAGCACAGGTAAGCAAGTTATTAATAAAAAAAACCTGCGCGTTCACCTTCTCGAAGAATCTGTCATTCTTATCTTACACTGCCCGGCCACTTTATTAGGACCTGTGTGTATCCATGGCTGCCGTTGTCTGATTCTTTTCTCTCTCTCTCTCTCTCTCTGCCTGTCTATCTGTCCATCTTCCTTCCTTCCCGACTGTCTCCTTCTCTCTCTGCCTTCCTGTCTTGTCTGCATGTGTCTCTGTCGCCTCCCTCCTCATCACAGGAGCTGGACGGAGAAGCGCTGGATCTCAATGCGAACAGAAGACAACAGCAAGGCTACGGTTATCATTTTCTCGCGAGTTGTCTTTACGTTCGAACCCTGTGGGATGAAATAATAAAAATAAAGAAATAAAAAAAAAATTGGCACCTCTCCCAAAGCCACAACCCATTGTATCAAGAAGCTTATGAAACCGAGTCCCTGTGTCGGCCATTTTGGATCTTCCTGCTGTGTAGTTAACACACAACGCCGTCTCTGTGTTAGAGCCACAATGGCTCCAGTTTCCTAACCTCCTGTACTCTACCAACCTCAAAGAAAACAGAAAAGTCGATTTTGCCTGCTTTAAAATCCTTTTTTTAACCAGCGATGCCAGGTGTTGCAATGAAGCAGAACACACACACATATACACACAGCTCTGGCCAAAAGTTTTGCATCACCTAGAATTATAGGACTGAGACATAATAAAATAATAATAATAATAATACTACTTTCTCAGTGTCTTCAATCAAACCTCATAAGGGGGGGCGGGGTGTTCAGGTCTGTCTGTCTTTATGTCTGTCTCACCAATTGTATCCGGTTGTTTTGCTTTTGCAATACAGTTATACACTTCTGCCATTGTTTTGTTTTTTATAACAGATCCCTAAACTAAAGTGTTAGCTATTACTCTGTGTGTCTCCCCCCCTCCGATTTGGCACGGCCCTGGTGGGGGGGCATGTTCTCCTGGTGTACCCCGGGGGCCCTTGATGACTCTGGAAGGCTGAACCAATAGTTTACTGAAGCATCCAGTCCAGCCAACAATGCTGAGCCCTGATGGCTGCTTTCAATAACACCCCCCTCCACTGAGCCAGAATGGATTGAGGAGCACGACAGAGACTTCTTCCACGGACACCACAGCGATCTCAATCCGACTGTGTGAAGGATTCGTCATCCCGATCCTCTGCACTCAATATTAACGAGGGAATGGATCTTCCAGCGCCTTGTGGAGTCTGGGACATGTTAACCTGAGACTAGGCACAGGGCCTAATAAAGTGTCCAGGCACAGTCAGGCTAATGCTTTTCAGAGTTACAGTTCGATGTATGAGGTTTACTCGTAAGACAACAATACCATTCTGATCAAGCTCCACATACGAGGGTCTCTGGTGTCGATCGGGCTGTTTTACTGTGCAGAGGGAAACGAGTGCAGAAACAGCTGCTTGGGTTTGTGAGGATCGCTGTTCTCCGCAGAGTCTAAGAAAAGCAGCGATCGTCACAAACCCGAGCAGCTGTTTCTGCACTCTGAATGCTGAATCAACCAGCGACCCTCGCCTGATCTCAGTGGACAGCTCCATCCCAGTAACCGGGATCGCGTCCTGCAGCTCCACCAGCGGGATTCAGTATTGGGGATCAGTTCAGGATTTGGAAATGAAGAAAAGTCGATAAGGAATAGCAGGGGGAAAAAAAAAAAAAAAAGCACTTGTTTTTTATTCGTTGACCACAAAAATATAAATGCTAGACATTATTATCATTGCAAAGCTATTAGACAAAGGCATTGCGAGGTACAAAAAGAGATTTAAAAGGAAGAAAAAAACACACACGTACAGAGAACATCAAAGCAGTAAATGTACACAATTATGTGGCCTTAGTTTACAATGACAGTAGCAATCTTCTGTAATGCTGTAGATCAGTTTTCTTTCTGTCCAAACACTGAGCTACTCAAACCCAGTGCAGCCCAGCGCTGTCACTAACCACTGAGCTACTCAAACCCGCTGCAGCCCAGCGCTGTCACTAACCACTGAGCTACTCAAACCCACTGCAGCCCAGCGCTGTCACTAACCACTGAGCTACTCAAACCCGCTGCAGCCCAGCGCTGTCACTAACCACTGAGCTACTCAAACCCGCTGCAGCCCAGCGCTGTCACTAACCACTGAGCTACTCAAACCCACTGCAGCCCAGCGCTGTCACTAACCACTGAGCTACTCAAACCCAGTGCAGCCCAGCGCTGTCACTAACCACGGAGCTACTCAAACCCGCTGCAGCCCAGCGCTGTCACTAACCACTGAGCTACTCAAAACCCGCTGCAGCCCAGTGCTGTCACTAACCACTGAGCTACTCAAACCCACTGCCTTCCACGCTGCAGCCCAGCGCTTTCTTTCTTTCTCTAACCAGAGCTACTCAAACCCGCTGCCTTCCACACTGCAGCCCAGCTCTTTCTTGAACCACTGAGCTACTTAATTCTGGTGCAGTGACGCAAACCCAGTTAATAATGATCTCTCTTATTATTTGGACACCTTCACTGCTACAATGTCATCATTAGTGGCCTATTTCAAAAAACACTGTACCGAAAAAGCAATCAGTCTGGATTTGTGTATCCTTTTAATGTGATTTTCTACAGTTTAATGCATCCAGAGACAAAGCCATTGTATTGTATTGTCTACAGAGTTCAATTCAAATCTCCAAAACGAGCCACGCTGGGTTCTCTTGATGAAAAGGCAGTGCGAGTGACTCGGGTCCGTGAATCATTTCCTTTGTAGCTGAAATTCTTGATACATTAAAAGAAACTTAATTTCATGACAAACGTTTGCGACTAGAAGTCTTTTCCAATGTCTTCTTTCGAAGCGTCTGGCGTGGAATTTGACATGGGCTTCTCGTGGAAACGTTTGCCAGTGAGTTTATTAAGTTTCTTTTAGTTTACTAAATTCAGCACTATTGAGTATTTAACAGGCACGGACAGGGTTACATTTTTTCAGGGTCTAAAAACAGATATTTCACGATTATAAACACATTTGTTCAACCAGAAAAAAGAATAGCGTTGCCTCATTCAAAACCCGTCAATTTTCTCTTACAGTTATTATACAGAGAACGTCACAGAAATTGTGAAATCCATTCTTCAGTATTTTTCCACCGAGCTAAGCTGGTGAAAAACTGCTGGCAGAAAACATCTTCCCTACAGAGAGTTTCGTGAAAAGTTAACAGAAAAAAGCTGCCTGTTGGAACACAGGCTTTAGGGAACCAGATCGCACAGAACCGAAAGAGAAAAATCTCACCCTAGAGACCCACAGAACTGAGTTCGCTTGGAAACAGGGAGCACTTTCAGCGCTGAAAAAAAAAAAAATGTAAAAAGCCACGGAAATGAAATCCACAGATCTTCTTAGAAAAACAAAACAGGACAGCAGAGGATTTTAACAAGCCCAGGGTGGTTAGGACACGCCCCCCTCCCCCTCTCTCTCTGTTGCCACGGTTACTTGTGGTAGAAGCGCTGTCCCGGTTGGCTGTGAGAGATGTAGGCGTGGCGAGGGGCGGGCTGTGGGGAGCTCTGGAAAGTCACCTGTCGAGGAGGGGAGAGAGAGAGAGAGAGGATCGTTCAGGGATCAGAATGGATACAGGATTATAAACGAGGTGCTACGTCTCAAAGGGTTAGAGCCACAGTTTGAAATAACAGATTATTAATATTATTATTACTAGTATTTGGCAGACTCCTTTATCCCAGGCGACTCACACAGGTGTTACAGGGCAGCACAGGGTTACAATGCAAGCTTCATATTGAAACACAGTGTAGTTTACAGTCAGTGCAAATAATAATACTACTAGAATCCAATATGAACTAGGATGCTATGTATAATAATAACACTACTAGAATACAATATGAACTAGGATGCTATGTATAATAATAACACTACTAGAATCCAATATGAACTAGGATGCTCTGTATAATAATAACACTACTAGAATCCAATATGAACTAGGATGCTCTGTATAATAATAACACTACTAGAATCCAATATGAACTAGGATGCTATGTATAATAATAACACTACTAGAATCCAATATGAACTAGGATGCTCTGTATAATAATAACACTACTAGAATCCAATATGAACTAGGATGCTATGTATAATAATAACACTACTAGAATACAATATGAACTAGGATGCTGTGTATAATAATAACACTACTAGAATCCAATATGAACTAGGATGCTCTGTATAATAATAATACTACTAGAATACAATATGAACTAGGATGCGGTTTGTTAGGATCACTGCAAGTTATATCTACAGTGACAGATTAGCAGTGCAATAGTGCAAGGATAGCGCATCAGCTGAGGATCCAGTAACGTGGTGCTGAGGTCAGGCGAGTCCAGCGCAGAGCAGGAGGGGCGGATCAGGAGATCTACAAGCGCAGGCTGAACAGGGGGGTCTTGAGGAGGCGGCTTTATACCGCGGATCAGGTTCATATGCGTCATGATCGTGGCTCCCGTTTGCCTCATAATTATTATTATTATTATTATTATTTTATTTCTTAGCAGACGCCCTTATCCAGGGCGACTTACAATTCTTTCAAGATATCACATTATTTTTACATACAATTCCCCATTTATACAGTTGGGTTTTTACTGGAGCAATCTAGGTAAAGTACCTTGCTCAAGGGTACAGCAGCAGTGTCCCCCCCCACCTGGGATTGAACCCACGACCCTCCGGTCAAGAGTCCAGAGCCCTCACCACTACTCCACACTGCTGCCCCATAATGCCATCAGAGCAGCGCTTTTGTACTTGTTATAATAGCGCAGGTCAAACAGCACACAGTCTCCTAACTAGGGCTCCTGGCTGTCGCGTTTTCTGTATCATGTGTTGTCTTTTCTGATGGAGAATGTGAGATGTATGAAGCAGTGATACAGGGTAGGTTAGATGCAGCTTGAGGCTGGAAGAGCAGCGCTGGTGTGTTTCGCTGTGTGAATGAATGAGGGAACGAGACTCACAGAGTGTGTGGGCTGAGGCGGGGTCCCGTGGGTGAAACTCCCTGGAGAGGCGGGGCGAGGGGGGTGGGCGTACGGCAAGCCAGACTGTCCAAAACACACAGAGACACGAAACGAGAGAGAGAGAGCAGAGAGGAGAGAAGAGAGTGAGAGAGAGAGCAGAGATTTTACTTCCATTCCAACTTCCACCAACTCATCCATATTAGATTAAAAAAAACAACAACGACCAAATTTCTCATGCGATACCAGTACAATTTTTTTAATGTTTTAAATATATTCGCTCAAACGCGAGAACTTCTAAATATATATATATATATATATATATATATATATATATATATATATATATATATATCTGGTTTCAGCTGATCAATGACTTTTCTTCTTCGTGAAGTATTTGTAGTGATTGATGAGAATCCTTGTCGGATTCTCCTTGGAGAGAGAGAGACCTGTCTGCTGGGTTTGAATTCTTGCAGAAACGCACACACACACACACACACACACACACGCACGCACACACACCCAAACAGACCAAAATTATCTAGCTATACTTGGTCATTTACCTGGTACAGAATTACATACAAAAATTCGCTACTTGTTTCTGTGTACAGCTGTGGTCAAAAGTTTTGCACCACCCTATAGAATGAAGTTTTGCACCACCCGGCACTCACCTTGGCGGGGGGGATCTGCACGGTGATGGGGGGGGTGGGCAGCAGCCCAGCGGTGGGGTGCAGAGCCTGGGGGTGCATGGGTCTCAGTGTGCTCTGAAACAAACAAACACACCCAGGGCGGGGGGGTTAGAGAGAGCTGGGGATATTTTCGCACCAATTTAATATCAGCGTTTCTCCGTTTCAGAACATTGTTCCCAGCGCTGAATCTCTTACTGCTTATATGGTTACTTGCAATAGGCTGCAGCACAGGCAGAATCAGAGAACACTGGACTGTACCACTGAGAGGGGAATGAGGGGTGCTGTTCTTTACCGAGTCAGTGAAGCCAGACTGCTGGTTGGCATGTTCCAACTGCTTCTGTAGGGGGATCCCTGTAGTCTGAATAAAACCTGCTGACACAGAGAGAGAGAGAGAGAGAGAGGTTAGTGAACACCATTCACCATTGTGAAGGTCATTCAGACATTTTATCACTAAGTCAGGGATGGAAATGAGACCCCCGTTGCACAGCGCTTTGCTCCATTCCTCTTTCTGCGGTGAGTTTAATCAGACACACCTGAGCTGGTTGCCTAGACACGCTGGAGGTAAAACCTGGAATGGGTGAAGCTGCTTTGCAACGGGAGTCTTATTCCCATCCCTGCTGTATCCTGGGGCTGGCAGGGTGCAGACTCACCTTGCTGGGGCGTGAAGTGGCTGTGCATGGCGTAGCCGCCCTGCTGGTGAGGGAGGTACTGCATGGTCTGGAACGCAGAGGCACCTGCAAGCGATACACAGCCTGAGTCACACGCTGCAGAGACACACAGAGAGACAGACACACAGGCGGAGACAGACACACACTCAGGGTCTCAGTACCTCTAAGCTGGGGGCTCCCTGCATAGCTCACTGGCACAGGCTGCCCGGGGGCGTATTGAGAGGCGTGCTGTGATTGGCTCACGCTGTAGGTGCCGTGTGCTGATTGGCTGCTCTGGTACTGCCCGTGTTCCGCGGTTCCGCCACTGAAGCCTGGCTGGCTCTGGTAGTGACGCCCCTGTCACGTGACACAAAACCACCAATCAAACGCTGCGGTCATGATTCACAGTTCATAGCTCTTGAATGACAAATACATGTGATTCAGAGTTGGTTACGTCTCAGTTAGTATTTGACTGATAATAAATATCATGCATAATGATTTTATCTTACACAGTTCATTCAAAGTAGCCGTTACCGTCTAATAAGTGATTTTAAAAGACCACTACCCCCAGAAAGGTTAGCTGGTAGTTTTGAGACGCCCTCTGAAAAAAACATCATGATGAGGTAGTTTTGAGACGCTCTCTGGGTTCTTACCGAAATGACTGGGGCCTGGAAGAGCTGCTTACTGCGTTCACTGAGGAGAGCGCTGGACCGATTGTGATTCACTGGACTCCCTGAAGTGGAGGGGAGGAGAGAAGGGGGAGGGGGAGGGGGAGGGGAGGGGAGGGGGAGGGGAGGGGGAGGAGGGGAGGAGAGGGGAGGGGGAGGGGGAGGAGAGGGGAGGGTAGGAGAGGGGGAGGGGAGGAGAGGGGGAGGGGAGGATGGGGGAGGGGAGGGGGGAGAGGAAAGGGGGAGGGGAGAGAAGAGAGGGGGAGCAGAGGATAGGAGACAGGGCAGGGGGGGAGGAGAACACACAACAGAATGAATCTGAATGAAATGGAACAACTGCACTAGGAAAATAAAAACTGAAGAAGCGAACGACTTCAACTAAAACAGAACTTTTGAAATATCCAAACGTTGTCCCTTTGTTCCTTTTCTCTCTCTCTCTCTCTCTCTCTCTCTCTCTAGAAGCATGTCGGGTCAGCCCCACTTTGTTCCTTCTCTCTCTCTAGAAGCATGTCGGGTCAGCCCCACTTTGTTCCTTCTCTCTCTCTAGAAGCATGTCGGGTCAGCCCCACTTTGTATTTAGGAGACGTGTTTTGAATAATGTTCTCCTGTAATCCCCGCTCTATGCTGTCCCGCGGAGCCTCTGTGCTGTTCTGTGAGGAGGCTTGGGGGGTCCAGCGCTTAGAGAAAGGGGTTCGACGCCAGGGGGTTCAAATCCCGGCTCAGCCACTGACTCCCTGTGTGTGTGTGACCCTGAGCAAGTCACTTAACCTCCTTGTGCTCCGTCCTTCGGATGAGATGTAAAACAAACGAGTTCCTATTGGAAGTCACTCTGCAGCAGCAGCAGTTGTTGATGATGCATAGTTCACCCCCCTAGTCTCTGTAAGACGCTTTGTATAAAAGCCTCTGCTAATTGACTAATTAATAATAATAATAATAATAATAATAATAATAATAATAATAATAATAATTAGTACTCACCCTGCATGATCAGGTGGTGCGGGCTGGAATGAAGGGGCATTCCCTGCTGGTAGGTTTGTGAAGTCAGAGTGGTCATATCACTGCCAAACACACACAGACAAAAACACGCCGCACTGCCCGTCAGTCTGGATCCTGTACACACTGTCTTTATGCTGACACCCAGGACTGAAGCCCCTGAGACAGCACCACAAGCAAATCTGAAAGGATCATCTACCCTTCCAGCTATTGGGCTGCTGGCACATCATTAGAGACACACTGAGCCACACCCGAGGTCAGTTCCAACTGTAATCGAGTCATTTGTAATGAAATGCCATTGCAGTGTAATTGTAATTGATCCTGGGCACACCTGTGTAATTGTAATTGCTGTATAATTGTCCGGACTCACCTCTGCTCTTTGCGTCTCCTCTTCTCCTCCTCGTGCAGGACCTTCTTGAGCTGCAGGAACAGCTGGTGCTTCTCCTCCTGCAGGAGCTGCAGCTTCTCCCCCATCTTCATGATCTGAGAGCGAGAGAGAGAACAAGAGAGAGAGAGAGGAGAGAGAGGGGGAGCAGCTCAGAGCAGGGTAAGGAAATTCAAGCACCAAGGGAAGAATATATGCTGTAAACATACACTTCAGAAAGATGGGAAAACTTCTTGAATGGCAGCACACTGACTCAGAATGCATCACATTACATCAATACAGCGCCAGGCTGTGAATTTGTTTCAAAGAATAATGAATGTGGTTCTTAATGGGTTCAGGACTGTAGGATCAACAGCAACGAGCCTGCACTGCCTCCCCTCCAAACTCTCTCACCTGCTCCTTGGTCTCTTCCAGAGACATCCTCCCCTCCAAACTCTCTCACCTGCTCCTTGGTCTCTTCCAGAGACATCCTCCCCTCCAAACTCTCTCACCTGCTCCTTGGTCTCTTCCAGAGACATCCTCTCCTCGATCTCCTTCTTCCTCTTCCTCTCCTCCTCCTCCTTCATCTTCTGCTCCATTATCTTATCCACCTCCTCTTCCTCTGCAAAGAGTCAGGAGATACAATGCTTTTTATTGATGTATTTATTCACTGACTTCCCATTCTGTGTACCAGGCCTGCGTTTGCTAGTACACTTGTATATGCTAGTGTTTGTTTATGCATGTGTATATCTGTGTGTATGTATGTATGTGTGTGTATGACACATGCATCCACAATGTCTAGAATTCACATCCTAGCCTTGTATTTAATTGTATTATGCCTGTATTTAATGTATTTGCATTGTTTTGTACTGTTGTATTTCATGTCCTGTATTTCACTGTATTTAATGTGCATTGCCCCTCACTGTCTTGTAAAGCGCTTTGTGATGGTGGTCCACTATGAAAGACGCTATAGAAAATAAATATTGATTGATTGATTGATTGAGGTACAGCATCCAGGGTTGGGGTAAATTCCTGTTTTTTAATTCCATTTCCTTCGAAGGAACTCGAATCGATATAATAACTGTCGCCATTGTTCACCAGCTTTTATCTGAAGCCAATTTAACTGACTAACAAACAGCAGATTCAATTTAAAAGTCGCCAGCGTCTGTGAGAATCTCATTTTAACCGGACGCTGCAATGTGCTGGAATTGATTACCGGGGAACGGGAATCGGGAATCAATTTGGAAAACAGAATTCAGGCCAGCCCTGACTGTAGCATCAGAGTACTGATACACCCCCACCTGATCAGTCGCTCTGTATATAAGCCCGGGCGCACTCACCTTGCCTCTTGCGTTCTCGCTCTCTCATGATGTGCCGGTGCAGTGCCCGCGCCATGGCGTTGGACAGCTTGGGGCGTTCCAGTAGGGCTGGCATGGCGTCTGTGGGCGAAGTTCACCTATAGGATCCACACAACGGGACGGTCAACATTATTATTATTATTATTATTATTTATTTCTTAAGCAGACGCCCTTATCCAGGGCGACTTACAATTGTTACAAGATATCACATTAATTTTACATACAATTACCCATTTATACAGTTGGGTTTTTACTGGAGCAATCTAGGTAAAGTACCTTGCTCAAGGGTACAGCAGCAGTGTCCCCCACTTGGGATTGAACCCACAACCCTCCGGTCGAGAGACCAGAGCCCCTAACCACTACTCCACACTGCTGCCCCTAGAGGGTGTAAGAGGGTCAAGTTTAAAAAGCAAGTCATTTTCTCTTATGCGAACAAGACACTTCTAATATAACAGTTTGAAAACCAGATGGAAATAAGACTCCCGTTGCACAGCAGTTTGATCCATTCCTGGTTTTACTAGGAGTTTAATAATAAGACACACCTGAGCTTGTTAGCTAGACACACTGGGGCTGATCAAGTGGGAAGTAAAGCCTGGAAATGGGTGAAACTTCTATGCAACATGAGTCTTATTCCCACCCCTGCAATATATTTCATATTCTCTAAAGTATTATGTAGAGACTCCATAGAATAGGATTTATTTTGCCATTATTCACTGCTATTCTAATTAGAAAAACCACATGCACAGTTTTATTAATCACATTACCAATTAAAATGATTAAACGAGTTAAATCTAAATTGTACTGCCCCACTCCAGAGTGGTTTGCAACAGTACCAGTCATGTTACTAAACTGGATGCATTTCACAGTCAGCGATTCACGTTGGGATGTTTTGCATACCATTTTTATATGGTTTAACAATGCAGGGATGGAAATAAGACTCCTATTGCACAGCAGTTTGATCCATTCCTGGTTTTACCCCTGAGCTTGTTAGCTATACACACTGGGGGCTGATCAAGCTGGTAGTAAAACCTGGACTGGGTGACACTGCTGTGCAACAGGAGTCTTATTCCCAGCCCTGAACATGTGTCATATCTGTGTCGATATTCCTGTATCTATCATGACGTTCAATTAATTACACAACTGTAGAATTAAAATGTGCTAAAGCCTTGGGGAGTCCTGTAATCGACGTTTTAATCTTTAAACTATTACAACGGTTTAATTTTCGTGCATTTTTATAATAGTTTAAATGGGACGTCGGGATGTACCGTATTTCGTAACGTCTCCGTGAAAACTCACTAAAATAAAATAAAAACGGTCCACTTTCCTGCGTTATTATAAAACTGTACAGGCCCAGCGACAAGTACAACTGTCCACAAATGCGGGTTTTGTTGCATAAAAGAACACACTTTATTTTAATGTCGATATTTACGTGTGGTTTTGTGTTTATTTCAAAGGGTGTAACTCTCCGGTACCTCAGAACTGCGCTCCACCGAGCCCTCTGTTTTGTTTTGATTTCTTTAGCCGCTCTTTTATCGTCACTACCTGGATTCCAGTTCGACTCAAGCCCGGTGTTTGGAGCTTTCGCAGATTTTCCCAGGCCTCGTCTCTAATTCCTCGGGTTTTCTCGGGTTGTTTTTTTATGTTTTTTTTTATCTTAATATTTACTTTCAGACGTCGCCCGCCATCTCCGGGAAACAATTCTCAGAGCACAACTGCGTCGTATTTCCGGCGACATGACCTGTACCGGAAACAAAGGCAAACGCCAGGGAGAGGTGTACTTCCGGCGCAAATATGAAGTTTGAGGGAATTGTGGTACTTGTAGTCTTTTAGAGTTTGTGTTTTGTTTTACACTGAAACAAAATGCAATACACAGCTGCAGACATTTGTAAATCTTTTTTTTTTAATGAGTGTGCCTGTCTGTCTGTCTGTCTGTCAGCCTGTGTGCCTGTCTGTCTGTCTGTCTGTCTGTCTGTCTGTCTGTCAGCCTGTGTGCCTGTCTGTCTGTCTGTCTGTCTGTCTGCCTTCCTGCCTGCCTCTGTGCCTGTGTGTCTGTAAATCTGTGCACATGTTTCCAAGTTAATCAAATCAACCCCCCCCCTTACACACACACACACACACACACACACACACACACACACACACACACACACACACACACACACACACACACACACACACACACAGACATAGGTGTGGGCAGCAGTGTGGAGTAGCGGTCAGGGCTCTGGACTCTTGACCGGAGGGTCGTGGGTTCAATCCCAGGTGGGGGGACACTGCTGTTGTACCCTTGAGCAAGGTACTTTACCTAGATTGCTCCAGTAAAAACCCAACTGTATAAATGGGGAATTGTATGTATAAATGATATCTTGTACCAATTGTAAGTGGCCCTGGATAAGGGCGTCTGCTAAGAAATAAATAATAATATATACTGGGGGATGCTAAACTTTTGTCCACAGCTGCACAGTACTCCAGCAGGTGAAATTAATCATTTTCTCAGACCCATTGCATTCTGACATTCCTGGTGAGCTGATGTCCCGGGGGATGCGTTGTTTTTGTTCTGCAGAGCCGGATCTCGTCTCCAGGCTGCAGGTGTCAGAGGTCACCGCGACGATGCTGAACCTGAGCTGGGCACGGCCGGAAGGTGGGCACGACGGCTACAGAGTGGACTGGACTGGCAACTGGGCCTTCCTCAACCACACCCAGACCGTCTTCACAGAATCAGCCAGACTGGAGAACCTCGAACCCGGGACCAACTACTCAATCTGGGTCACGGCGCTGGTGGCAAACCAGTCCGTGGAGGGCGACCCGGTCTTCATCACCAGCTACACAAGTAAGGAACTGGTTTGTAAGGAACTGGTTTGTAACAATTGTAAGTCTCCCTGGATAAGGGCGTCTGCTAAGAAATAAATAATAATAATACAACACAGGGACCGCTAGAGGGCGCTAATGTACCGATGTTCCATTCAAGACATGTTATTTTGGGAGAGGAATACCGTAGATTGAAAATGCGGAGTTTGAAAAAGCATTGACGGAAACTTTTATAAGCGTAATAAATGCTCTTGTTTGGGCAGTTGGACACACTGACGGAAACTATGCCTGCCGTGATAGTGCTGTAATAGACGCGGTCATAGTAACTCGACACACTGAGCAATATAGTTAAGGGTAATGTTAGGGTAATGTTTTATAAAAAATAATCTACACGTTTATTCTATGAACTGAGTGAGCCCTGTGCTGTAAAGAAACGTATTTTAAGGCTGTTGGAATGGAACCCTCAATAGTCCTGAATTCAGAAATACTCAATTAAACGTAGTAAAATGAAACGACAAACGTTTCGGGTCTGTTGCAACTCGACTGCCAATCGAAAAAGTGTGGATAACTCGAGCTGTCAATTATAGTGACGCGCGGGCCATGTTTAGGGTTAGTTTGAGTTGCCAAGAAAAAAATATATATACTTAGAAAGTTCCGGTGTGTTTCTGGAATAAGGGTTGTTGGTGTCTCATAGTCTTAGAATGAATGTAGGTTGGAGAACGAGTCCAGACAAAGAACAGAAAAGAACTGCCTTCTAAAGTTTTGCATCAGCTACAATTTTAGGATTATTATTATTATTTATTTCTTAGCAGACGCCCTTATCCAGGGCGACTTACAGTTGTTACAAGACATCACATTACTTTTACATACAGTTACCCATTTATACAGTTGGGTTTTTTACTGGAGCAATCTAGGTAAAGCACCTTGCTCAAGGGTACAGCAGCAGTGTCCCCCCACCTGGGATTGAACCCACGACCCTCCGGTCCAGAGTCCAGAGCCCTGACCACTACTCCACACTGCTGCCCTTAGATTAAGACTTTTTTTTTTTTTAAAGATATAAACATAATTTAGACCTTTTATTTAATCAAATAAATTTTTTTTTAAAGATATAAACATAATTTAGACATTTTATTTAATCAAATAAATTACAAAATTATATCTTGTAGGAGGCTGTGTGGTCCAGTGGTTAAAGAAAAGGGCTTGTAACCAGGAGGTCCCCGGTTCAAATCCCACCTCAGCCACTGACTCACTGTGTGACCCTGAGCAAGTCACTTAACCTCCTTGTGCTCCGTCTTTCGGGTGAGGCGTAGTTGTAAGTGACTCTGCAGCTGATGCATAGTTCACACACCCTAGTCTCTGTAAGTCGCCTTGGATAAAGGCGTCTGCTAAATAAAATAAAATATATTGCACAAAAAAGTCTACTGGAAGCCATAATAATAGTACAGTAGTATTTCATTTTAGATTTCGAAATGTCACAATTTTTTTTTTTTTTTTTTTATCAGTTTTCCGTTTATGGAAAACTACAAAGCGGTGTGCAATTCAATATGTTAAAAAAAACAGCCTTTCAAAACAGCACTCCATGTTAGTAAAGATGTTTATGCAAATTCCAACCCGCGACTCTCAAAAAAACAAGCCCAATCCCGTTTATTAAAAGCCGACTTGGCAACGATGTTAGCTACCCACTCCAGGAGGAAGGCGTGGGAGGCGGGCACACCTGGAGCAACGCTGCCCTGGCAGGTCTCTCTTCCACACAGGTGCTGGAGGAGGAAGGAAAGCTGCTCTGTAGCCCCGGGAGAGAGAGGGGGAGGAGGGAGGCTCAGCCCCGCGTTGCAGACACGCTTCCTGTCAGTCAGTCTTGCGAGTTGCAGCGAAGGTCTGAAGAGGGAGGTCTTTATGGAAATGCATGCTCAGATGTATTCCGTGGCTCCCTGTAATCGAGTTCAGTGTGGGTTTCATTCTATTCCACTCTTTGCTGTGTCTGTCATACAAAGACGGGAAGATCAAGTGTGTCTTTTTTGTAGTGACCAGAACTGAGCACACCCTTATCAAAGTTCCCTTTAGTTAAACCACAGCACAGTGTAATAAAGCACAGGGAAGCATTGTAAAGCACAGAGAGTTGTGGTAAAGCATAGGGAAGCATTGTAAAGCACAGAGAGTTGTGGTAAAGCATAGGGAAGCATTGTAAAGCACAGAGAGGTCTGGTAAAGCATAGGGAAGCATTGTAAAGCACAGAGAGGTCTGGTAAAGCATAGGGAAGCATTGTAAAGCATAGAGAGGTCTGGTAAAGCATAGGGAAGCATTGTAAAGCACAGAGAGGTCTGGTAAAGCATAGGGAAGCATTGTAAAGCACAGAGAGGTCTGGTAAAGCATAGGGAAGCATTGTAAAGCACAGAGAGGTCTGGTAAAGCATAGGGAAGCATTGTAAAGCACAGAGAGGTGTGGTAAAGCATAGGGAAGCATTGTAAAGCACAGAGAGGTGTGGTGAAGCATAGGGAAGCATTGTAAAGCACAGAGAGGTCTGGTAAAGCATAGGGAAGCATTGTAAAGCACAGAGAGGTATGGTAAAGCATAGGGAAGCATTGTAAAGCACAGAGAGGTATGGTAAAGCATAGGGAAGCATTGTAAAGCACAGAGAGATGTGGTGAAGCTTATTTAAAAACAAACCAGGGTAAATGATGGTAAATGCAAAACCACGGGAAACCTGAAACATGTCTGTGCTCATTTATGTGCTAAACGTTTATAAAGGGAGTATTCTTTGTGAGGTCTAACTCGAGCCTTGTATAGTCTCAGCACAGTCTCCACAATTTGGCAGCTGTGTCTGTTAGTCAAGTGCTTTACTGGTAGCAGCGTGCAGGACAGCTCCATTCGTGTAATCATTCACAGAGAACTGAAGAGTTTAGAAAATACCAGTTTCCGTTTTTACATTGCAGGTCAGGGACCTTTCTGGTTATTTCTCAATTCAGGCAACCCCATCCTACACACAGGAACACAGAGAGACACACACACACACGGGAACACAGAGATACACAGAGAGACACACACACACACACACAGGAACACAGAGAGACACACACACACACGGGAACACAGAGATACACAGAGAGACACACACACACACACACAGGAACACAGAGAGACACACACACACACGGGAACACAGAGATACACAGAGAGACACACACACACACACACAGGAACACAGAGAGACACACACACACGGGAACACAGAGATACACAGAGAGACACACAGAGTTACACAGAGACACACAGGGAGACAGGGACACAGAGATACACAGAGACACAGAAACACAGAGAGACACACAGGGACACAGCGAGACACACACAGAGACAGACACACAGGCACACAGAGACACACAAGAACACACAGGAACACAGAGAGACACACATAGAGACACAGAGATATACAGGAAAACACAGACAGAGATACACAGAGACACACAGGGACACAGAGAGACACACAGAGAGACACTGAACCCTGATGTTCCCTGAACCCCCCCTATCTCTCTCTCTCTCTCTCTCTCTCTCTCTCTCTCTCTCTCTCTCTCTCCCTCGCTCTCTCTCTCTCCCTCGCTCTCTCTCTCTCTCTCTCCTTCACTCTCTGACTGAAAGGGTAAAACGCAATATCTGAGAGCTACTCTAGAAACAGAGGCGAGAGGAGAGAATGGATTTTGATCCAGTTAGTTTGAGTTTCCCTGCATCAGGCTATTGCTGAGCTGACAGAGTCTGTCAGGATGATCTCATTTCTGGAGTGTGTGTGTGTGAGTAAGAGAACGGGGGGGGGGGGGGGGGGGGGGGGGAGGTTTCCACAGTGAACGTGCGGGCGGACCGGGCAGAGAAACAGAAACTCTACCAGATTAATGTTTACTGAGCAAAGCTGAGAATACACCACAATAGAAACTGGGAGAGATTCCAATACTGGGGGAAATCACTGCATTTCACAATGCACTTAGCGAGCTTGTAAAAAAAAATATATATATATATATATATACATGCTGTAAATACATGCTATAGACAAGGACCATTAGTCTCAGTTTTGACCGTGTTTTACAAAAGCTACAGGTCTGTACATACCAGGCCCCCTATACATGTAATGCTCTGTTTAATATATAACATGTCTGTCTGTATAGAGGAGCCAGCAACATCTAGTGATCTGCCACTGTGGATCAAGTTTCCTTTTGCTTTGCTGGCGATACACTTACTGTGCACTAGATGGCGCTTAGTAATATATAGAGGAGGGGTCCTGGAGCGCTACAGGGGGCTTCTGGTTTTCGTTTCAACCGAGATCCCAGTTTCTTAATTAAGAAGACCATAAGAACATAAGAAAGTTTACAAACGAGAGGAGGCCCCATTCGGCCCATCTTGCTCGTTTGGTTGTTAGTAGCTTATTGATCCCAGAATCTCATCAAGCAGCTTCTTGAAGGATCCCAGGGTGTCGGCTTCAACAACATTACTGGGGGTTCCAGACCCTCACAATTCTCTGTGTAAAAAAAGTGCCTCCTATTTTCTGTTCTGAATGCCCCTTTATCTAATCTCCTTAATTAATCTCTAATTAGTAGTGGCTTAATTAGTCAGGATTAACAGGTGTTCCAGATCGTTAGCCATTGCAAGAAATCCAGCAGGATTGGGTCTCTCCAGGACCAGGGTTGGAACCTGCATTACATATGCCTATTGCAAACGCTTGCTTTAGAAATTGTATCTAAATGTAAAAGATAAGACATGCATCACGGTGGTTGATATCATTTTTATTATAAAGCACAGACAGGTACATGAAATGAGCTGTTAGAGATGTGTTCGGCTCCATGCATGCTCCGACGCTGCGGAGGTGAGCCCAGAAGCACAGGTGGAACAGACAGCCAGAGAACACGGCATAGAAACTTTCTACAACCTGAACTAGCACCTCATGTTTTAGACTGAAAGCACACGTTTTTCTGTCAAAACTGCACATTTGAGACCTTTATAGTGAGGCTCGGGGGGTCCAGTGGTTAAAGAAAAGGGTCTTGATACCAGGAGGTTCAAATCACATCTCAGCCACTGACTCCCTGTGTGTGTGTGTGTGACCCTGAGCAAGTCACTGAACCTCCTTGTGCTCCGTCCTTCGGATGAGACGTCAAACAAACAAGGTCCTATTGGAAGTGACTCTGCAGCAGTGTCCCCCCAACCTGGGATTAAACCCACAACCCTCCGGTCAAGAGTCCAGAGCCCTAACCACTACTCCACACTGCTGCCTTATTATGAATTCATCATCATCATCATCATCATCATCATCATCATCATCATCATCATCATCATCATAATAATAATAATAATAATAATAATAATAATAATAATAATAATTGCATGGAATTATTGGGTAAGCTACACTTTTAAGAACGGAAGGAAGGAAGGAGAGTAGGGTGTCTAAAAGTGAAAAAAACGAGACCCGACAAACGCGCCCACCACGCAAACCATGACGAAAACCACCCAGAACGTGACGGAGAGCAGCTGCACGCACACAAGACCCTGCCTCTGCTGCAGTCCCCTGTCCTGGACAGGAGGGGGCAGTGGAGAGCCAGTCTCCACCACCCTCACCATCTGCTCCACCCGGAGACTCAGGGTGGGCAGGATGATGAAGCGGGGGTCTGCGCTGGACTCCACGGAGAAGACCAGGCGCTGGGTGACCGTCGTGCGTCTGAAAGGCAGGGCCACGGGCTGGCAGGGCAGGGAGAGAGCGCCCCCCGGAGTCAGGGGGGTGGCGTGGCGGCAGAGCGGACAGGAGATGGCGTTGGAAGGCACGGCCAGCTGGATTTTTTGCAGGCATTCTGTGCAGAAGATGTGGTGGCACTCCAAGAGCCTGGGGCGTCTCACACCCTGATTATATTCCTGGTAGCATACAGGGCATTCCACCTGCTCTGTGCTGCTGGCATCGGGCACAAACCCTGGGATCTCTGCCATCACTGGCTCGCAGGCTTAGCTGGCACACTTTTTTTAAATTATTTTACTCCTTGATTTTTCTCTCCAGTTTAGAATGCCCAACTGCTTCCCCCCCCCTCCCCTCCTCACCGCAGAGATTCCCCCCACACAGCTGCTCAGGAGACCCAAGGGTTCAGCAGATCCCACACCCGAGCCAGCTTCCTCTTCCACACCCAGGAGCTCGAGAGCGGACGTCAGCGACCTGCCAGCCTCTGGAGGTCAAAGGCCTGGGCCGGCAGAGCTGTGCCTGCGGTTAGGAGAGGTGTGATCGAGAACTGTGGAGGAAAGAGAATTAGAACTGAGACAGGAAAGCAACTGGGTGTTTTTTTTCTTTTTTTTTTTTACTGTCCCCAAATGTTAGCGATCAATCTGACTTTACTCTACATATGGTCTATATATATGTGTGTGTGGAGTAGTGGTTAGGGCTCTGGACTCTTGACCGGAGGGTCGTGGGTTCAATCCCAGGTGGGGGGACACTGCTGCTGTACCCTTGAGCAAGGTACTTTACCTAGATTGCTCCAGTAAAAACCCAGCTGTATAAATGGGTAATTGTATGTAAAAATAATGAGATATCTTGTAGCAATTGTAAGTCACCCTGGATAAGGGCATCTGCTAAGAAATAAATAATAATAATAATTATATATATATATATATATATATATATATATATATATGGCAATAAGACTCCTATTGCACAGCAGTTTCACCCATTCCAGGTTTTACTACCAGCTTGATTAGCCGCAGTGTGTCTAGGTAACAAGCTCAGGTGTGTCTGATTAAACTCCTAGTAAAACCAGGAATGGATCACACTGCTATAACATTGTGTATATATATATAGAGAGAGAGAGACTGAAAAAAACGTGTTTTTTGGGGGATGTACAGAAAAGGTTTAAATGATGGAAACAAAATATGATAATAATGATTTGAAAAGAAAACTCTCTTGCAGGTCCAGTCCCATATATAACATGGCTGGACAGTCTTTCTCAAAATAGACACATGAGTTTCTCATGAGTTACTACAGGCGTTGAAACCACGCAATGCTGTGAGCGTCGCCCTATCAATAATGAGCAGATAACGATTCCGATAGCAATCGGGTTTCCATTATTAATAATACAATTGTAAATCACAACGCACTGGGGAAATATATATATATTTCAGCTGTAAACTCAACACAGACAATTCACTCGTTGTATTATTTTGATAGATAATGCATGTTGCCAGCTTTTAATTTTACATTTCGACTAGAAGTCTTTCTATAGTCTTCAATAGAAATACTAAAAGAAACTTAATAAAATCAATGCCAAACCCTTAGACCAGAAACCTTAATCACTTTAAGACATTGAGAAAGACTTCTAGTCAAAACCTTTATCAGTGAATTTAAGTTTCTTTCAGTATTTCTAAATTCAGAACTATTGCGTGCTTATTATTATTATTATTATTATTATTATTATTATTATTATCACTGAAAGCTATTTAAATATCACTTACCTGGTCAATAGGAAGCAACGTCAATGTGTGTATTTTTCGCGCGTCTCATTTCTGTGGTCTTGTCGTTTCTTATTCTCGTCTTGCAGATTCTAGACCCGGCCAGACCTTGATAATATGAATTGATTTATTGAAGCGCGCAGGTCGCGCATCCCCGCCCTCTGTTCCGTCTCTCCTCGGTGAAGGTGAAGCGCAGAGACCTCGCAGGTGAGATGAACAGGTTGCCGGGTTACGGGGCCGGCGGGGAATACGCAGTTATTTTTGATGCGCAGGTAAACTCGGATTATTTTTTTTTTTTTTTTAATACGAATGCTTACTTTGTTATTGCAACATATTCATTATATTAAACTACCCAGCTTTGTTTTGCTATATATATTATATATATATATATATATATATATATATATATATCGGAGAGACAGGTACAGCGTTATATATTATTATTTATTAATCCAGGGTAATTTACAATTGTTACAAGATATCACATTATTTTTACATACAGTTCCCCATTTATACAGTTGGGTTTTTACTGGAGCAATCTAGGTAAAGTACCTTGCTCAAGGGTACAGCAGCAGCGTCCCCCACCTGGGATTGAACCCACGACCCTCCGGTCAAGAGTCCAGAGCCCTAACCGCTACTCCACACTGATGATGATGATGATGATGATGATGAAGAAACCCCTGTCAAACATAAATGAACCGAGAGTTCAACATAAGATGAATGAGCGACAATTTGTATTTTTTTTTTTATATAGAAAAAATACAATTAGATAATGTGTAACATCGAAGAATAAAGGAAAATAAACAGAGGGATACCATGATGCCTGAACGGGGAGACGGGCTGCCTGTCTGTCTGTCTGTCTGTCTGTACACCAGTCCAGCGGTATGCCTCTCAGATGCGTGCACCTATCTGGACTGAAGCTCCTATCCAACTGTCATGAAACTTGGTGCTAACATTATGTCATTATATAGCAGGCTGTGTGGTCCAGTGGTTAAAGAAACGGGCTTGTAACCAGGAGGTCCCCGGTTCAAATCCCACCTCAGCCACTGACTCACTGTGTGACCCTGAGCAAGTCACTTAACCTCCTTGTGCTCCGTCTTTCGGGTGAGACGTAGTTGTAAGTGACTCTGCAGCTGATGCATAGTTCACACACCCTAGTCTTTGTAAGTAGCCTTGGATAAAGGCGTCTGCTAAATAAACAAATAATAATAATATATAGCATATTGGGAATATCACACCCATACTGGGGATAAGGGGAGTGTTTGTTTGTCCGTGCATCCGTCTGTCTGTCACTCAGTAACTCAAAAAAGTAACATGTACACCCAACGCTGTCGTTCTTTTAAGAGAAGGGCAGGCTTTGCAATTAGGGTTTGCTGACTAATTGTGAGTTGAAGATTAACGCATCCCTTTCTTATTTTAAAGGGGTTGGTCCACAACTGAAATCTGGGAAGCTGTAAAAAAAACCCCCCAAAAAACCGTTAGTCGCTCATAAAACAGGATTTTATTTGAGCAACGCCTGTGAGTCACCGCCGGAAGACAGCGTTTCCGTGACGCGCTGCGAACTAACACCCAAATATGGGCATGGTGTCTGCAGCCGGATGTAATACGTCATCAAAGCCACGTTTAAAACGTGGGGCTGACCCGTCGTGCATCAGAAGGCGCAGAGCGGAGCAGCTCGGCTTATCACCTGTGACAGCGGTTTTGAACCTGGGGTCCTGGGGTCCTGGGGTCCCCCTGTGTCTGCCAGCTGAGCTCTCAGTTAACTGAACTTGACCCTTAACCGAACTCCCAGTTTGCTTGATTAGACCCTTTTAATTGTTTTCAGCTCTTAAACAGCTGCAGATTTTAAAGTTCGCTGAAACATTTTATAAGCAACTTGAACTCTGCCGCTGTTTAAGAGCTGAAAACAATAAGGCCTAATTAAGCTACTTGTTACTTCAATTAAGAGTGTAGTTCAGTAATTAAGAGCTCAGTTGGAATGAAAACCAGCAGACACGGGGTCCCCGAGGGCCAGGGTTGAGAACCGGTGTGCTATCTTACCTGTGTGTGTGTGTGTGTGTGTGTGTGTGTGTGTGTGTGTGTGTGTGTGCGCGCGAAGGGGAGTGTGCTGCGTGTGCCAGTCTCTCTCAATGTCACACCTCCCTGTCCCTGTCCCTCTCCCTGTCCCTATCCCTTCCCCTCACTTTTTGGGGTCTTCCAGTCCTGGGTTTGTCAATTACAGATGATGTTTCTCTGTGCTTGTGGATTATGCTTCGGATACCACACCTTGAAAATCGAGTGATGGGAGATATTTCACTCAATGTGTTTCCTTCTTTATGTGAGTCAATGTTGTTATAATAGTGAAAACACTAGCGGAGGCTTTGAGGAAATTGGCAAAATGCACACTTCCTTGTTTTGACAAAACAGGCAAACGTGTTATCTGTTTATCAAACGGTATTCTATGTAAAACCAGATTAAAATCTACATGGGTATATCACAGTGGCCTCTTACTCTCGGGGTTGGAGTTCGTTATCTCAAAAACACGTCTTATTATATATACGGCTGTGTACGAGATAATGCCAGCTGTTACTAATATAAAGGATTGTGGTGTCCGTGGAAGAAGTCTCTGTCGTGATCCTCAATCCATTCTGGCTCAGTGGAGGGGGCGTTATTGAAAGCAGCCATCAGGGCTCAGCATTGTTGGCTGGACTGGATGCTTCAGTAAACTATTGGTTCAGCCTTCCAGAGTCATCAAGGGCCCCGGGGTATACCAGGAGAACATGCCCCCCACCAGGGCCGTGCCAAATTGGAGGGGGGGGGGGGACACACAGGTCCTAATAAAGTGGCCGGTTTGTGTACACCCTATAAAACAAACCAATTTTGCTTCCTAAAGTAGAACGAAACCTGCTGAATAATGTTAAACATATTGAATTACACACCGCTTTGTAGTTTTCCATACACTTAACGAAAAACTACTAAGGGCAGCAGTGTGGAGTAGTGGTTAGGGCTCTGGACTTTTGACCGGAGGGTCGTGGGTTCAATCCCAGGTGGGGGGGGGGGGCACTGCTCAGCTGTTGACTCGAGCTGTAAATCCCCAGAGTTAATTAATAAGCGATTGTATATTTCTATGCTGCAATATACTTGTCGTTTATGATCTGTCTGGTTTACAGCCCATTCAAGAAGCTGTCTGTTTCTCTCGCTGGTTATCTGTCTGCGGGTTTCAGTCGCTTGGTGTGGTTATAAATTCCTTACTAGTTACATCAGCGACTTCCTTCACGGCTGCAGTTTACAACGTGCTAAAACCCACGCCGCGTTCATTCAAACGCAGATGTTTCCGAACTCCTTATCCTAGGGCCGTGTGTTGAAACAGTAAGCACCGGGGTTTCCAAAAAATACAGCGTTCTCCGTCCCCCACGTGTTGCTACAACTGTTTAAATAACGGAGCTGTCGTTTTTCTTTGTGAACAACCTTTTACACTTCAAAGTCTGTTTCAAAGCTCTTTCGAAAATGTCCGCTCTAGTGCTCTGATAGTGTCGAGATTGCTGCCCGCAGTGGGCCTGACAGCATCAGCGCTGAGATGCTGAAACACAGCAGCCCCCAGCTGCAGGAGGCCCTGCTCAAACTCCTCAATCTCGTACTGAGAGCTGGGTATTTCCCTGAGACCTGGAACCAAGGGCTTATAACACCCAGCTATAAAAGTGGAGACAAATTCGACCCCAATAACTACCGGGGCATCTGCGTGAGCAGTTACCTGGGGAAGGTGTTCTGCAGTATCATCATTGTTTAAATACTGGCCTTCCTTACCCAGCACAGCGTCCTCAGTAAGAGTCAGATTGGCTTCCTCTGACCCTATTTACAACCTACACACCCTAATAAACAAACACATCCACCAAACTAATGCAGGAAAAAGATATCTGCCTGCTTTGTTGACTTTAAAAAGGCATTTGATTCTATCTGGCATAAAGGGCTATGTCTTAAACTTCTTCAAAGTGGTGTAGGGGGTTAAAGCACTTCGTAAAGTCAGTGTATTCAGAAAATAAGTGCGATGTGAAAACTGGTAACAAAAGAATTCTTCACACAGGGGCGTGGGGGGTGAGACAGGGCTGCAGTCTGAGCCCGACACTGCTCAATGTCTATATCAACGAGCTGGCTACTGGAGCAGTCTGCAGTCCGCTGGCCTCTATACCACACGGTCAGCGCAGATGACCTGGTCCTGCTGCCACCCGCCAAACAGGGGGCTACAGCAGAGCCTGGCACTGCTAGAGCTGTACTGTCGCAGACCTGGACCCAGGCATGAAGCAAGGTTAAGACCAGGTCTCAGGGAAAATACAGCGCAAGAGAAAGCAGGATAGCTGAACTTGATTTGAGGTAGCCACGCGATTAACGCGTGTGACCTGTTTGTGTGTAGTCTGTTGTGGTTTAAAAATGCAGAATGCTTTGTCGGTGATAGTCTGCGTGCGAGATCTACAGTCAGCGATACCCGAAGCGTGGTAACATGCGGACGTGACACAGACAACAGCACCCCCTATCGCCTACGAAACGCCACGAAGATAGACAGTATGACGTAGCCCACTATATCCATGAGATAGATGTACATTTTGTTGTTGAAAAAAACAAAAACAAATAAACAACAACAAAAAAAACGGTTACAATTTAATTTCGGCACCTTAAGAGATATTCAAATTCTGTTTACAATGTGTGAGTGTTTTTTTTTTGTTTTTTTTCCAGTAATAAAGGAAAGGGGAATTAACAACACGGAAGGATTCGCGTTTAAAAATGAAAACAACAACAGGCTATGATTAATCTTGCCAAGAAATGATAAAAACGCCAACGCAAAAGCGACAACACGCTCTTTCGGGGATGAGGTCATTTTGCAAGTGCTTGTGTTGTGGGCAAGCCCGAGGCGCTGGACTCTATAAAAGCGCAAGAGCGCCGACCCGCAGCCAGTTTGAATGAACACGGTTTCGCATTCAGCAGCAGGCTGTCATTTGCAGTGAGAAGATGTGTACAGAGCTGGAGTGTGGCATTTGCTACCGGGGTTTCAACCGAACCCGCCGCTGCCCGAGAAAGCTGGGATGCAGCCACTCTTTCTGCGAGAGGTGCCTGGCGACTTTAGCCCGTCCTCCCCAACCCGACACGGAGGACGACGAGAACCGGCGGGGTTCGCCGGAGACCGGTCCGGACGTGCAGGCGTGCGTGGTTTGCCCGCTGTGCCGCCGCTGCACCTGGATCTCCTCGCCTGGAGCAGTCCGGCGGCAGCTGCCCCTGGACGAGTCCGTTCTGGAACGCATGGAGGCGGGCGGGGTGCAGGACGAGGAGGGGGAGAGCGACGGGGAGGAAGCAGCGGACTCAGCGGCTGACGGTTCCTCTAGTGCCGGGTCGAACAAACCCAAGTTCTGGAGGGTCGTGAAGCGATTTTGGAAGAAACACACTAACGGCAACAGCAGGCACAGTAATCGACAGAGAATCTGTAAGTAAATGTTTAATTATGTTTTTATTTGTGTTGGTATAGCCTGTTGCGAATTGTTATTATTATTATTATTATTATTATTATTATTATTATTATTATTATTATTATTATTATTATTATTTATTTCTTAGCAGACGCCCTTATCCAGAGCGACTTACAATCGTATCAGTATTGTGTGTGTGTGTATATATATATATATATATATATATATATATATATATATATATATATATATATATATAATTCTCCCTAAAAAAATAGTTCATTTTTATATACAGTGCAACAAAATAATTTGCTGCAAACGTTATCTGTTTTATGCAAGGGGCTTGAATAAATGTAAACTTGAAAAACGAAAAAAATACAAAAGAAATGATTGGACAACGACGAAGGGGTTAGTAAAATGTGTACTGAAGTTTACAAAGGGTAAAGTGTGTTTACAAAAACACACTACAACACGCGTGTAGCGCCCCCCGCAGGCTTGAATTAATAGCGCCTCCCTAGAAAGGAATGTCACTTTGCAGGATCTGCACGTTGCTTAGCTGCGGAGACATACTAACCGGTTTTTTTGTGTTTGTTTCCCGCTCTTATCTTGTTCCATCTACAGACTGCACTTCGGAAGATTTCAGAGATATCGCCCTCATGACGTGTTACTCCATGATCTAAACACGCAAACGAAGCCAGGAACACGCAACGGGACTCCAGCAACGACTCGCTAACCGGCCGGCCACGACTAGAGAGAACCGTCGGGGCAGAAGATAATCAACACTGGAAAGAAAAAAAAAATGACATTTATCTAGACTGTTTTATTTCGCAGTGGGTTCATTGCGGTTGTTTCTCCTAAGCGTCTTACTGTGACAGAGGCTGGTAAACCTGTCGCCTCCAGAACATAGCGGCTGGAGGTTTGACCTAGGGTTAAAGCTTGGTAACTTCATTCAATTTAAACACTTGGAGATCAGTCGTCCACGTCAGCTCAAGACGTGGTGAAGTATTTCTGATGGTGACTCATATATATCATATGTATTTATTTGGCAAGCTGTGCACTTATGCGTAATGCATTTAATTTTGGAGAGAGTTACACACTTAAAAGATTAAGGCACGGAGCCAGTGCTGAAAGAACGCCTCTCCACATGACAGCACCTGAAGTCATGTTTATGTCTGTTAATTTATTCTGTAGGGTCAAGTCCTTTTGAATTGTATATATATATATATATATAATATATATATATATATATATATATATATATTATATAATAAATATGAATGTTTTGAAAAACACCAGTGCACTTTTATTATTATTATTATTATTATTCATTTCTTAGCAGACGCCCTTATCCAGGGCGACTTACAATTGTTACAAGATATCACATTATTTTTACATACAATTCCCCATTTATACAGTTGGGTTTTTACTGGGGCAATCTAGGTAAAGTACCTTGCTCAAGGGTACAGCAGCAGTGTCCCCCACCTGGGATTGAACCCACGACCCTCCGGTCAAGAGTCCAGAGCCCTAACCACTACTCCACACTGCTGCCCCTGTGAAGTAATTCGCTGAAATGATTCATTTTAACTACCAATGACCTCCTCGCAGGAGTTGCCCCCGCTGCAGAATCAGTGCGTATGTCCCTAAAGGTCCGGCTTTTGTGGTCCCCAGGTCCGGTGTTACACAGATTTGTCTCCGGGTAGAATTCTGTATCCCCCGCTGCATTCCATGCCCGTGCAGCTGCAGGTGCAGTTTTGCAAAGCTGAACGCGCTCGAGCCCCGCCGTGTTTTCTAGCACTGCCGTGTTCTGCTGCAGTTTGCAACAGATATTGAAAACAAGACTAATAATTCTGTAGCAAAATAAAACGGCACATTTAACACCGCGGGTTTCCTACAGTACGCTCAGCCTCCCGCGTTGCTCGATACACACACACGCACAAAAAACACGATTAAAAGTAACCTTATAAAACATTTTTTTTTTTAAAAACACATTTTAATTTTATTGCATGTAAATACTGTTCAGAGACATCACGCGTTCACGTATAGCTATCGTGATCTACGCAGGCGTCGAATCTAAGGGGTACAGTAATTTGCTTAATACCTGTTTTAAGTTAAGCTAATTTTCGTCACATCTCCAGAGTCGTGAAAAACAGAAACAAATGCAAACTAGTACCGCATACGTCACCTTAAAGATGTAGAGTATAGTTCACAACACTGTTTAATTTCACCGCCATTGTTAATATAACATTATACGTAAGGGGTACGTAACACTAATTCGGCCGAGTGATCTTTTCGTTCGAATTCTGCATTTTTAAAGTGATTTATTTATTTATTTATTTATTTATTTATTTATTTTTACGTGAAAATCATTTTTTCCAAGCAAAATAACAGAGGGGGTCCACCAGTGCGTGGGTGTGAGGCGGCCCACGCGTGGGATCAGTCGCTTCCGCGGTGAACGCCCCGTGTAATCAGCGAGAGGTTCCTCGAGGACTTCGGTTCTTATTGTTCACAGTTCTTATTTACCGTTACTAAGGCAACCAAGCAGACAAACATCTGAGTTCTGCTGCATGACTAATGCTTTGTTTTCAATGGAAATACAGGATTTCATGCATGACATTGAAAAAAAAGCCGAGGAAAAAAATGTTTTGGACATAGAATAAATACAACGCAGCACCCATATATATATATATATATATATATATATATATATATATATATATATATATATATATATATATATATATATATATATATATAGCTCGAGCATCAAAAGAAACGTATCACTATTATAACACGTTTATTTTCGGAAATAACGTTATTTTCGGAAAAAAAATAAGGTATATAAATGATGGCCCTTGACAAAATGTGTTTGGTTTCTTTTTAATGGCTCGATCATTCATCCTTGACCACGACACGCTTCAGTGACCCTGACTGAAGCAGATGCACTTAATCACCTAATTAGTGAGACAGTTGAATCAAATCCCGGCTCAGCCACTGACTCCCTGTGTGTGTGTGACTCTGAGCAAGTCACTGAACCTCCTTGTGCTCCGTCCTTCGGATGAGACGCAAAACAAACGAGGTCCTATTGCAAGTGTATTTCAATATGAAGCTTGCATTGTAACCCTGTGCTGCCTTGTAACACCTGTGCGAGTCTCCTAGGATAAAGGCGTCTGCCAAATAAATACATAATTAGTGACTCTGCAGCAGCAGCAGCAGCAGTTGTTGATGATGCATAGTTCACCCCCCTTGTCTCTGTAAGTCGCTTTGGATAAAAGCGTCTGCTAAATTACTAATAATAATAATAAGTACTTTGTTTGATAGATTCAGTTGAAATACAAAGCCAGTGAGCTTCAGTTGATTTTGAACTGGCCTTTTTTTTTTTTTTTTTTTTTTTAACTTGGACCAGTTTAACCAGTTCCTCAACCAGCACCAAGTCTCCCGAACCAGTACAGGCAGCTGAAAACCAGTGCGGGCTGTTGCTGGTATTCTGCCAGAGAATAGCGTTCCCGTGGTAACCAGACTGCTGAGCGATGCAGTTCTCTTAACAAACAACAAAATACACACACGTCATGCTTGCAAGTCCATAAAAGAAGAAAAGGGAACATGAAATGCTTTATTTGAAAATAACAGATTAGTTAAACGCCAGACTCGGCAATTACTGTTCAGTACTGAAAATAAACGTGCGACGTCGGTCTCGTTCTGTCGAGTCAATCGCCTCTCGTCAGCAATTCTATAATCGATCCCCCTCTTTAACCACCGGACCCCCATACATTTCTCCCCTCCCATTAAACTTCCATTCACTATATAGGTCTCCCGTGCGGCGTTTTGAAAGATCTCTGTTTTCTTAAACATGTTCCATTTTAAAACCTGGTATCTGGTGGCACACTGGGTTGAAGAAAGTTATCAGTTTCTTTCCCTTGCCTTCCAGGAAATACCCTTGCACTGCACTTTCCTTTTAAAT
The DNA here is from genome assembly GCF_902713425.1 of Acipenser ruthenus. NCBI lineage: Eukaryota > Metazoa > Chordata > Actinopteri > Acipenseriformes > Acipenseridae > Acipenser > Acipenser ruthenus. Next base: position 1,155,216 of record NC_081236.1, read on the forward strand.
TCTCCTCCCGCCCCTTCAGAACCTTCATTCCTGTCATTAACCAATCAGCTGCCTCCTCTATTGACCGACAAGCGTTCAGCCTGTAACACGACCCCGGAAGACACTGCTGGGGTGAAATGACCTAGGAAGTGCAAGCCTAACAGGTTTGTTTGAAGACAGGGCAAGCAAACTGAGAACAGCTGCTTTCAGTGAAGTAGCAATGACAATGCATGAGATATGAGGATCCTAATATTGTTCAATGGGCTTACAGGACATGCCTTTATATTCTGATTTAAATAAAACGGGCACAAAATCTAATATTTGTTTTAAAACATAATTTTAATATAAAGGGAGATGAACACCGCTTTTTAAGCTATACTAACAAACTGGTTTATCTATCTATCTATCTATCTATCTATCTATCTATCTATATATATATATATATATATATATATATAGAGGGCTCAGCATTGTTGGCTGGACTGGATGCTTCAGTAAACTATTGGTTCAGCCTTCCAGAGTCATCAAGGGCCCCCGGGGTATACCAGGAGAACTTGCCCCCCACCAGGGCCATGCCAAATCGGAGTGGGGAGACACACAGGTCCCAATAAAGTGTCACTGCCTGTTAGACTCATCTGTGCGGTGTGTGTGTGTGTGTGTGCGTGCGTGTGCGTGCGTGTGCGTGTGCGTGCGTGTTTTGCAGGGGGAGATGCTTACAGGAGCTGTGGAAGGAGGGCTGTGTGTTTGCTGCTGCTGGCTGTCAATGCCGGACTGCTGGGATCCATCCTGATCATCGTTTCTCTCCACTGTAGGCACCGAACTCTCCTTCATTCTTCATTTACACTGATCTCATTTACTGCTGTTGTGCATTTAAAAAAAAGAAGTGTATTACTGTCTTCTTGTTATTACGCTGTGTTTATCTATCTATCTATCTATCTATATAGATATACATACATACATACATACATACATACATACATACATACATACATACATACATACATACATACATACATACATACATACATACATACATACATACATACATACATACATACATACATACATACATACATACATACATACATACATACATACATACATACATACATACATACATACATACGGGCAGCAGTGTGGAGTAGCGGTTAGGGCTCTGGACTCTTGACCGGAGGGTCGTGGGTTCAATCCCAGGTGGGGGACACTGCTGCTGTACCCTTGAGCAAGGTACTTTACCTAGATTGCTCCAGTAAAAACCCAACTGTATAAATGGGGACTTGTATGTAAAAATAATGTGATATCTTGTAACAATTGTAAGTCGCCCTGGATAAGGGCGTCTGCTAAGAAATAAATAATAAGAAGAAGAAGAAGAAGAAGAAAAAGAAAAAAGAGAAAAGGATATTTCAGGTACTTAAAAAGGTAGAATAATTGATAACAAATCAATTATCAGGACGTTTCTTTCCTTCATCGGCTGAATGCAAAAAAACACAGTGCTTTAAGAAGTTGATAAAAAACAAACAAGTAGTCTTTTAAACAAAATTCCCGAATGATGATGATGATGATGATGATGATGATGAAGATGATGATGACCTCAGAACAGAATGTTCATTCCAAATGGCTCCAAAGTGCCGAGTTTGAAAATAAGTTCACATTCCTTTTGTTTCCTGACAGCATTAGCTCCATAGCATTGAATATATATATATATATATATATATATATATATATATATATATATATATATATATATATATATATATATATATATATATATATATATATATATATATATATATATCTATCTATTATATATATATATATCTATCTCGAGATGGCGCAATGCTCTATCACATGAATGTTCCGTTGCGAAAAAAAAAAAAAGTGTGATGTAGTCAATAAAACCACATCCTAATATAGACTTTCAAAAGGAGAAATAGCCGAAGTAGCTGTCTGCGTTCTGGGTTTCAAAGTCAAAGTCACATTCGAGTACCGTACCGTGATATTGATATCGGAGCCCCGGATACTCGAGCCGTCGCGATGGACCGGAGCGGTGCTGTCGAACTGTCACCGATCGCAGTACCGAACGATTACCAAGACAGAGGGGAGACCAAAACAGAAGACGCTTACGAAACGCTACAGGTTAATAACCCAGCGGGGCGGAAAGCTCGGACACTGACCAGCCGGTGTAAGTAACTGCATTTAAATATTCAAAATATACTGTTGATTAGTCGGTAGCGGGGACCGGAAACAGAGACAGCTAACTTAGCCAAAGTTTCTGTATCTAAAGTTGTATATTACCAAATTGAAAAGTCCCGTGCAGGCTATAATTCGTGTCTTTAATCTCCTGACAATAACACCACTTTGGTTATTATCACAACCCGGTTAATATCACCCACATGATCATTATACAGTAAATCACTTTATGGAATAAAATCCTGCGATGGGACAGTTTACATGTAAGTGAATTGCTGTATCACAATGCTCTGACGTATAACGACCACGAGTCACTGCTTTTATTACAATGTGTATTACTGGACTGTACTAGTTATCATTCTATACCATTAACGTGTTTAATCAAACATATTGATCAAATGTTTTAAGGCACAGGTCCTAATAAAGTGTCATTGCCTGTTAGACTCATCTGTGCGTGTGCGTGTGCGTGTGCGTGTTTTGCAGGGGGAGATGCTTACAGGAGCTGTGGAAGGAGGGCTGTGTGTTTGCTGCTGATGGCTGTCAATGCCGGACTCCTGGGATCCATCCTGATCATCGTTTCTCTCCACTGTAGGCACCGAACTCTCCTTCATTCTTCATGTACATTGATCTCTTTACTGCTGTCGTGCATTTTTTTTAAAAAAAGTGTATTACTATCTTCTGATCTTGTTATTAAGCTGTGTGTTTTTTAATTTGTTGACAGATTTAGCCTCCATTACATCTACAGCTCTGGCTAAACGTTTTGCATCACCTAGAATTTTAGAATTGAGGAAAAAAAAAATTCTATGTGAACGTAATTTAGATCTTTTCTTTAATCACGGAATCAAAGAAGCTACAACACGATACTGGAAAAGTCTACACCGGAAGCCATAATAGCAGTAGGGTAGTATTTCGTGTTAGATTTTGAAATGTCACACTTTTGCATTTGTGTCTCATTTTCCGTTAAGTATTTAGAAAACTATACAAAGCGGTGTGTAATTAAATTTGGTAACGTAAAATCATTCAGCAGGTTTCGTTCGACTTTATGAAGCAGAATGAGTTCGTTCTATAAGAGGGTGATGAGAAACTTTTGTCCAGAGCTGTACGTGTTAACTTAGGCTGGCACAGCCAGTGTCTTTTTAGACGTAAGAAACAGCGCCATCTAGTGCTCACACACGACGGCGCACGTTTCCTTTAGTTTTTGTTGGGAAGAGGAGCCTGTTTTCTATTCAGGGATAGCAAGAGATTTAGTGAGTGAGGAGCCCGAGTGAAGTTATATATACATATACATTAAACATGGTAACTGTATAGTATAACCTTGGGAAAACTGCAGAAATACAATGCAAACACCATACAAGAGCAATGAAGGGAATGTACACCAGAAAGTTGAGTGGAAGGGTCCTGAGTGGAGGGGTCCTGAGTGGAGGGGTCCTGAGTGGAGGAGTGGAGGGGTCCTGAGTGGAGGGGTGTAGGTGTCCTGAGTGGAGGGGTCCTGAGTGGAGGGGTGTAGGTGTCCTGAGTGGAGGGGTCCTCAGTGGAGGGGTCCTGAGTGGAGGGGTGTGGGTGTCCTGAGTGGAGGGGTCCTGAGTGGAGGGGTGTAGGTGTCCTGAGTTGAGGGGTCCTCAGTGGAGGTGTCCTGAGTGGAGGGGTCCTGAGTGGAGGGATGTAGGTGTCCTGAGTTGAGGGGTCCTCAGTGGAGAAGTCCTGAGTGGAGGGGTGTGGGTGTCCTGAGTGGAGGGGTCCTGAGTGGAGGGGTGTAGGTGTCCTGAGTGGAGGGGTCCTGAGTGGAGGGGTGTGGGTGTCCTGAGTGGAGGGGTCCTGGAGGGGTGTGGGTGTCCTGAGTGGAGGGGTCCTGAGTGTGTGCTCTTGTGTTTCAGATTCTCACACTGCCAGGGGTCTGCCCAGCTCAGCTGCTTCACAGCACGGTGAGGACCGCGAACCCTTTCTGTGACAAAACAGCCTCTAACTCTACACAGAGCTGACACAAGCACCCCAGCCAGTCTCATCTGATACAAATCACCCTAACCCTAACCCTTTCTGTGACAAAACAGCCTCTAACGCTACACAGAGCTGACACAAGCACCCTAGCCAGTCTCATCTGATACGTATCACCGTCACTTTGTACAGCTCACATGTTCCTATACCAGATTATGACAATATGCAGCAGTGGAGCAAAGATATGCACCACACAGCATTCTAGGATTGAAACACAATTTTATATATATATATATGAACATAATTTAGATATTTTATTTAACATCATGTACTCAAAGCAACTACAAAATGATCTCACAAAAGTAGTACAGTAGTATTTCATGTTAAATTTTGAAATTTGTCAAATTTGTCAGTTTTTTGTGAAGTATCTGGAAAACTACAAAGCGGTGTGTAATTCAATATGTTAATGCAACATTATTCAGCAGCTTTCATTCCCCTCCTCTCCTCCTCCCCCTCCCCCAGGCTGTCAGTCCCTTGATGAGTGCTGGCTCCTGCACCAGGAGAAGCTCTATTATCTCTCCACTCAGAAGGGAAGCTGTGAGTTTGCCAGCCACTTCTGTGCCCAGAGGCAATCAGTCCTGGCTGCGGTTGGGCAAGACAGAGAGGTAATACAGAACCCACACCTCTCACAGCTTTCTTTGTGAAGTTTACATTTAGTCTTACTGTCCTCCGCTCGTGACGAGACCCCCTGCGGAGCGGGTATCGTGCGGGCGGGCGGGCGTACGCACGCGTGTCTCACGTCACAATCTTCCATATATCTAGAGAATCGCATATCCGATTGTCATGAAACTTGCTATCGACATGATTTAGCAGAAGTTAAAAAGGGGTTCGATTCCAGGAGGTTCAAATCCCGGCTCAGCCACTGACTCCCTGTGTGTGTGTGACCCTGAGCAAGTCACTGAACCTCCTTGTGCTCTGTCCTTCGGATGAGACGCAAAACAAACAAGCTCCTATTGGAAGTGACAAACTCTGTAAGTCGCTTTGGATAAAAGCGTCTGCTAAATAATAATAATAATAATAATAATAATAATAATAATAATAATAATATGCATTTCTCAGGGCTTCTTGGCATCTAGAACTGGGTCTCGGTCGTTCTGGGTGGAGCCCTCTGGAGGTGAAGAGTACACAGACTTAACATTTGAATCTTCTGGGGACAATTTGGAGGATCTGTTTCCTATAGACCAGGTAAACGTTCAGTTGTTTTGTTTTTTGTTTGTTTGTTTTATTTCTCCACAGAAACTTGCTCATCTTCTTATAGCAACCTATTTCAGTTTTCTGTGTTCCTTTCACATCCCGGGGACTGCAAACACCGGGGCTGATCAGGCTCCTAGTAAAACCTGGAATGGGTGAAACTGCTACGCAACGGGAGTCTTTGTGACGTCTGGATAATGAGATTTTAATTCCACTTGTCATGGAGGGCCAGCAGTTGCGATGTTACAATAAAACAAGGAGCCAAAGCATTCATCTCCAGAGAGGCACAACTAGCATTTTATTTCATGATAGCAGGTTTCCACAAGATGGCGCTAAAGTACTGTATTTAGATGCAATCTTGTTGAAATAGGAAACGACAGGCCTTATTAAAATATCCTGGTGTGAAAGAAACAGCTTTACTTCATAGGAGACAGGAAAGCAAGGAGTCTATGTACAGCTATGGCCAAAAGTTTTGCATCTCAGTTCTGGTCCTGGTGACTCCCTGTGTCTGCTGGTCAGGAGGACTCTTGACCGGAGGGTTGTGGGTTCAATCCCAGGTGGGGGACACTGCTGCTGTACCCTTGAGCAAGGTACTTTACCTAGATTGCTCCAGTAAAAACCCAACTGTATAAATGGGTAATTGTATGTAAAAAATAATGTGATATCTTGTAACAATTGTAAGTCACCCTGAATAAGGGCATCTGCTAAGAAATTAATAATAATAATAATAATAATAATAATAATAATGATAACGTACCTGTTTCTCTCCTCCAGGAGTGGGATTGGATGCTCTCAGATCAATCCTGCCCTTGTGCTTTGCTGTCTGAAGGTGGAGTTCACTCAGCCCAGCACTGCCAGGAAGAATTCAACTGGATCTGCCAGAGAGCTTGACAGGGTTTAAAATCCAGGTTTATCACCGGCCAGCTAAAACTCCTCAGGACCCGGAACTCTCGTCACCTTCCACAAAAGGTGGACGAATTCGATTCTGTCTGAAAAAAATAACGTAGTTACTCTTAGTTACATTTTAAAAAGGACTGCGGCTAACGCGTGAAATCAGAAAGCGAGAGTCGAGCCTCCCGCGTCACACGAACGCGCGTTTCAGATCATCTCGCTACAGGAGGGGAGGAGCGGGTTCGATAGCCGGGTCTTCAGAGAATATTTTCAGCTGCAGCCTGACCAAACTGGAAAAAAAAAAAAAAAAAATCTCTCTGTAAAATGACAGCCTGAGAAGTAACTATTTGTAACTTGTAACTGTGACGGATTACTTTTTAAAAGTAACTTCGCCCCCCCCACACTCACTGCAGTTCATGTAAGGCAAAAATTGAAATACAAAACCTTGTCCAAATTGTGTGTCATTTTTTGTTGTTCATAAGAAGTATGTAAACTTTATTAGGATCTGCCCCTAATATCGGGTCACCGTTGGCCCCCGATCACAGCCCTGACGTGACCCAGACTCCACAAGGCGCTGGAAGATCCATTCCCTCGTTAATATTGAGTGCAGAGAGGCAGGCAGAGGATCAGGATGACGAATCCTTCACACAGTCGGTTTGAGATCGCTGTGGTGTCCGTGGAAGAAGTCTCTGTCGTGCTCCTCAATCCATTCTGACTCAGTGGAGGGGGCGTTATTGAAAGCAGCCATCAGGGCTCAGCATTGTTGGCTGGACTGGATGCTTCAGTAAACTATTGGTTCAGCCTTCCAGAGTCATCAAGGGCCCCGGGGTATACCAGAAGAACATGCCCCCCACCAGGGCCGTGCCAAATCGGAGGGGGGGGGGGGCACACAGGTCCTAATAAAGTGGCCGGGCAAGTGGTAGTCTGTTATTTTAACACAGATTTTCTTCGACATCCCCCCCCCCCCCCCCAAAAAAATGACCTACTTCATATTACCAGTATTTCTACAAGAACAGATTCCTGTTCAGACTCTCTCTCCACTCCTCCACTCATCTGTGGAGATCAAACAGTTTCCAGCAGGCCAGCACTGCCTTGTGCATTCGCATCCTGTGCTTGGCTGTCAATGACGGGAGGTGAGTCAGGGCTCTACCCCACAGGATAGGGGGCTGGCATTCTGCCCAAACTACCACTCAACCACGATCAAAAGAGTGCCCGCTCTTAACCGCTTCACTGAAACCAAACAACACATTCCACCATTATTATTATTATTATTATTATTATTATTATTATTATTATTATACAGAGACTAGGGGGGGGGGGGGGTGAACTATGCATCATTATTATTATTATTATTTATTTCTTAGCAGACGCCCTTATCCAGGGCGACTTACAATTGTTACAAGGTATCACATTATTTTTACATACAATTACATTATTTTTACATACAATTACCCATTTATACAGTTGGGTTTTTACTGGAGCAATCTAGGTAAAGTACCTTGCTCAAGGGTACAGCAGCAGTGTCCCCCACCTGGGATTGAACCCACGACCCTCCGGTCAAGAGTCCAGAGCCCTAACCACTACTCCACACTGCTGCTGCTGCTGCAGAGTCACTTCCAATAGGAGCTCGTTTGTTTGACGTCTCATCTGAAGGACGGCGCACAAGGAGGTTCAGTGACTTGCTCAGGGTCACACACACACACACAGGGAGTCAGTGGCTGAGCCGGGATTTGAACCTCCTGGTATCGAGCCCCCTTTCTTTAGCCACTGGACCAGCAAGCCATTCCGTTCAGTAGCCTCTCAGGGTCAAGATAAAAGTGAAATAACAGCCTGGCATTATCAACTGAACTGGCAGGGCTGCAGAGACACTCAGTTTTTCCAAGTAATTCCCTTTAAGATGTTTTTATTGCCTGCAGATATGTAATGAAGCCAAAGAAAACGACGTGCTTTAATTCCACGGTAATAAAAGGCCCAGTACAATCAGCTGATTTAAAAGCCGATTTTGATTTCGCACGGTGTTGCCAAGACTCACGAGAAACAAAAGCGGCACTGCCTTTTAAAACAAGCCCAAAACAAGCGCAACCCGCGTTCCAACCCGCGACTCTCAAAAAAAAAACTAAGCCAAAACCCGCTTATTATAAGCGGACTTGCCAACTGTATGCACGGCAGAGAGAACTGGGGTGCGTTCACGGAGATCATTCTGCGCAGAATCGGACCGATTTAGCCAACGACCTTTTAAGAAGGATCTCCGTGACCTCGCCCACCTTTCTAAGGTGACGAGTCAAATCAAAGTGGTTTACAGTTCATGAAAGCAATGAAGTCTCCGATATATGGAGCTATCGCTGTTAAGAATTTAAAAATACGTTCTGGACCATAGCAGATTAAATCGCAGTTATTTTCGCTTCCTAGAACCATGCTTGATTAATTCCACTAACAGTGCCGTCATCAAAATAATGTTTCGTGGAAAAACCGCTGAAGTCCATGGTGCTATTAATAATTCCAGTAAACATACCCTACCTGATATGACGTCATTTCATGCACGTAGGTCTCCTATGTGAAAAGCACACGTCTATTTATTAATGCTAATTTATTTCAAGCTGTTCGTAAAGGATATTTATCGTGCGCTCCTTGCATACTCAAGGCTGCGTTTAATTTTCACAAATGAACATTGAAAACACGTGTCACAGAAAATGCAGCTGTTGGCACTCAAACTCACCACGTCTCGCTTCTTGAAATCTGAGTTTTTATTATTATTATTATTATTATTATTATTATTATTATTATTATTATTATTTCTGGAGAAATATCGACAGCTCTGGCCAAATGTTTTGCATCACCCTCTATATCGAATTAACAAATTTGGCTTTTAGTCGAATGAAACCTGCTGAATAACGTCACGTTAACATATTAACTGCCGCTGTGTAGTTTTCCGTATACTTAACGGAATAAAAACTGACATTGAAAAAGGTGACATTTCGAAATCTAACAGGAAACACTACTATATTACTGTTATGGCTTCCGGTGGACTTTTGCGAGATCACTTTTTATTACATAATGTAGGGTTACCATGTGGCTCCAGATTAACCGGACGCTGTGAGGCAGAACGAGATTTCAAACTTGCCCCTAAATTGAAATAAATGAAGGTGTAAATGAACCATCCTTAGCTACAATTAATAATGATGCTTAAATACCCGGATGCGCGTCAAATAATTGTATTATACTAAGAATGAATTGCAGCCAGTCGCTATTTTTTTCTGTTTGTTAAAATTCAGTCGCCCATATTATTCTGCAAATACAATCGCATCATCATCTCGTTGCTCTATCGATAAATTAGCTATTCGTTCATTAAGATCTGATCAGAAGCAGCTGATCAGTGTGAATTGTTTGCTGCGCCCAAGCAATTCCACCACAGCAGGATTAATCTCAGCAAAAGTGGGGTTCATTTATACGTGAATTACTTTCAATTTAGGGGGGATTTTGAAATTCAGGTCTGTCTCAAAGCGTCCGGTTAATCTCCATATGGTAACCCTACATAATGTGAAATAAAAGACCGAAAATTATGTTCATATAGTTTGGCCAGAGCTGCATTTTTAAAAAAATACCCACATGAAATAAAAAACAAAAAAGGTTTTTAATTGTTTTTCCTAAAAACTCCTTGAAGGAACCCCCCTGTTCATCCAACAGGAAGTGCAGCGTGGAAAAGAGCTATACTTCCTGTGTTATTGTTTACAAACGCTATGGAAAAAAAAGACCATTAATAACCACGTTTAATCGATTGCGTGCCTCTTTAGTACAGGAAAATATGAAAGTGAGGGTAATACATATTAAAACCCTTTCACGCTGGCACACTCTGCCCGGGTCGGGACCGGGAGTCAGGGTTGACCGAGGTGACGGAGGCAGCTGCACACGACGCAGTTATCAATGCCTCGGAAGCAGCTTCTCTGGATTGAACTGTCCGCCCGAATGCTGATGAGATCGTTTCTTCATCCCTCCTGCTGCGTCTCAAGCGACACAAATATGGCTAAACACTGAAACGTGCCTTGCAGAAGTGAAACTTTCACGCCGGGCGTGGCTTGCGTCGGCTCACGCACGGCCGTCGTGCATTCTGTCTCGCTCGACCCGGGTGGCGACCCACATCCGGAGGTGGGTCGCTGGGACGACCCAGTTATGTGGTTTCACACTAAAATTGGGTGAAATTGTGGACTGGGGTGATTTAGTTCGTTTTGTAGCCAAACATTTTAAACACAGCCTCGAGTTCTGCTGAGTTGCGGATTTGCAAGGTAATTGGACATTCGAAATTGGAGGCCAAAAAAAAAAAAACAGGAGCGAAATCTTTTTTTTTTTTTTTTTTTGTTTTTACCTGATTAAAAACAAAAGGTGATTTTAAAGTTTTGAGTTGCATTTTCCGAGCAGGGCAGAACGTGCTAGAGTCTGGTGTCGCAACGGGAGTTTTTTTCATTGGCAGACATTCAGTCCTCGGTAGCTGTGTGGGTCGATTTGGAAGCCAAGAAGGGAACAAAACAGAACGAAAACATCTGCTTCACAAGCTTCCGTCTACCCCATGGGTGGTCTTCATGCTTCAATCACACCCACCCTAAACCCCCTAACCCCCTCCCCCTCTCCCTGCCCCCCTCTGCTGGCCAGCTGTGGAGCCGCTCTGGCTCCAAATCCTGTGGTTTCTGTGGTCGGACCCTGGCTATGGTGTCGTAGATTAGGGGAGATACTAAAAGGGGCACAGGGTTGATCAAAATTGCGATTCTGGGATGTTCAGATGCGTATTGTAATGAAGCTTCAAATGCTGTTGTTACACCCCCCTGACTGTTTGGAGTCGTTCTGAATGCTTCTGGGGTCTCCACTATGGATTCATCATCACCTGGCTGTGTTGGGCTTGTCTGTAGAATCCTGATTGCTGGGCACTGACTAGCCTTTCCATTTAGATCAGGTGACAGCATGACCTGTCAGTCTCCCAGCCCCACATACTCTGTGTATAAGTAAATGTGGGTAAAAGCTTACGTGTGACAGACAGACAGACGCACAGACAGACAGGCACGCCACGCCCCCCATATCCCCGGGATGTGATATTCTCAAGCGCTTCTGCTAAATAATGTTAATACCACGTTTCATGGCAATCGGATAGGCGGTTCCTCTCTTTGCAAGGGATTTCATGCATGATGATAATGGTCTTTATTGTTTCTGCAGACAGACAGACAGACAGAGAGACTCACACACAAAGACACAGACAGACAGACAGACTGACAGGCACACACACACAGACAGATATACAGACAGACACACACACAGACTCACACACAGACAGACAAACAGACAGGCAGAGACAGACACAGACAGACTGACAGACAAACAGACAGGCACACACACACAGACAGACAGACAGATATACAGACAGACACACAGACACACACACAGACAGACAGACAGACAGACACACACACACACACATACACAGACAGACAGAGAGACAGACACAGACAGACAAACACTCACAGACAGACAGACAGACACACACACACATACACAGACAGACAGACAGACAGACACAGACAGACAAACACTCACAGACAGACAGACAGACAGACAAAAACTCACAGACAGACAGACAGATAGACACACACACAGACAGACAGACCGGCAGACAGGCAGACAGACTGACAGACAAAAACTCACAGACAGACAGACAGATAGACACACACACAGACAGACAGACAGGCAGACAGACTGACAGACAAAAACTCACAGACAGACAAACAGACAGATAGACACACACACACACACACACACACGTACGTGTTTGGTACACTCTCATCTTTCCCAGTCTTTGCATGGGCTCCCTCCCCTCCACTCACAGAGCGCTGATTCACACAGCAGGTGGGCGGTTCGCTCTATTGATCCAAACCCGCTGGGATCCGGAGCAGCTCAATCAGGCTTGTTTTTCTCATCTTTCACTACATTGACCGAAGCCTGTTATTTCCAAGCAGAAAATACTGGAAAAAAACAACTTAAAATACCTGGGCAACTCATCTCTCTCATCTGTGCCTTTCTGTCTAGTTCTGTAACATAAAACATTGGGAAAGCATTGTAAAGCACAGAGAGGTCTGGTAAAGCATAGGGAAGCATTGTAAAGCACAGAGAGGTATGGTAAAGCATAGGGAAGCATTGTAAAGCACAGAGAGGTCTGGTAAAGCATAGGGAAGCACTGTAAAGCACAGAGAGGTGTGGTAAAGCATAGGGAAGCATTGTAAAGCACAGAGAGGTCTGGTAAAGCATAGGGAAGCATTGTAAAGCACAGAGAGGTATGGTAAAGCAAAGGGAAGCATTGTAAAGCACAGAGAGGTCTGGTAAAGCATAGGGATGCATTGTAAAGCACAGAGAGGTCTGGTAAAGCATAGGGAAGCATTGTAAAGCACAGAGAGGTCTGGTAAAGCATAGGGAAGCATTGTAAAGCACAGAGAGGTCTGGTAAAGCATAGGGAAGCACTGTAAAGCACAGAGAGGTGTGGTAAAGCATAGGGAAGCATTGTAAAGCACAGAGAGGTCTGGTAAAGCATAGGGAAGCATTGTAAAGCACAGAGAGGTCTGGTAAAGCATAGGGAAGCATTGTAAAGCACAGAGAGGTCTGGTAAAGCATAGGGAAGCATTGTAAAGCACAGAGAGGTCTGGTAAAGCACAGGGAAGCATTGTAAAGCACAGAGGTGTGGTAAAGCACAGGGAAGCATTGTAAAGCACAGAGAGGTCTGGTAAAGCACAGGGAAGCATTGTAAAGCACAGAGAGGTGTGGTAAAGCATAGGGAAGCATTGTAAAGCACAGAGAGGTCTGGTAAAGCATAGGGAAGCATTGTAAAGCACAGAGAGGTCTGGTAAAGCATAGGGAAGCATTGTAAAGCACAGAGAGGTCTGGTAAAGCATAGGGAAGCATTATAAAGCACAGAGAGGTCTGGTAAAGCATAGGGAAGCATTATAAAGCACAGAGAGGTCTGGTAAAGCATAGGGAGGCATTGTAAAGCACAGAGAGGTCTGGTAAAGCATAGGGAAGCATTGTAAAGCACAGAGAGGTCTGGTAAAGCATAGGGAAGCATTGTAAAGCACAGAGAGGTGTGGTAAAGCACAGGAAAGCATTGTAAAGCACAGAGAGGTCTGGTAAAGCATATTGAAAAACTGCACACACCTTACCTGAAACCTTTTTAAGTCCTTTTAAAACCAGATCATATGTGTGGTATTATTTTGTAAGCTGCCATTACTTTCAAGAACAGCTTGGTAATGGTCACATGACACAAGAACTTAATCAAAAAAGAGCAAATGTGATGTTTATTACATCCACCAGGGGGCAGTGTTGCAGTGGGACAGGTTAATGGTTGCGCTCTGGTGTACCAGCAGCAGAGAGCGCTATGGAGGCCACAGAGTTGCTTTAATCTTTTAAAAAAGTCCCCAGGATTATACAAAGAGATCTTAAACAGGAAGATAACTCGTATATTTCACTACGTGTTGTTCTTTAATCCAAGGAGTTAAAACTCCATTTCCTGTCTCTCGAGGCCAGCTCTCGTGAGTCACAGGGGGGGTTTGTTTCCGGCGCGCACCCGTGCAATGACTTCCTGTTTCTTTGTGCAACGGGGAAACAATTAATTTGAACAACTTCCTCCTTTCTGCTTTTGGCCTGGTGACAGAGCACATTTTCCGAAAGAGTAAGTGACGTCAGATATCTGGCGTGCAGGGGGGAGTCACACAGTCAGGGGAGCGCAGGGGTCCCCGAGGGTCTCCCCTGGTAAAGGCACGGCCGCGTGGTGTGCAGGGGGTAGTCACACAGTCAGGGGAGCGCAGGGGTCCCCCGAGGGTCTCCCCTGGTAAAGGCATGGCCGCGTGGTGTGCAGGGGGAGTCACACAGTCAGGGGAGCGCAGGGGTCCCCGAGGGTCTCCCCTGGTAAAGGCACGGCCGCGTGGTGTGCAGGGGGGAGTCACACAGTCAGGGGAGCGCAGGGGTCCCCGAGGGTCTCCCCTGGTAAAGGCACGGCCGCGTGGTGTGCAGGGGGGAGTCACACAGTCAGGGGAGCGCAGGGGTCCCCGAGGGTCTCCCCTGGTAAAGGCACGGCCGCGTGGTGTGCAGGGGGGAGTCACACAGTCAGGGGAGCGCAGGGGTCCCCGAGGGTCTCCCCTGGTAAAGGCACGGCCGCGTGGTGTGCAGGGGGGAGTCGCACAGTCAGGGGAGCGCAGGGGTCCCCGAGGGTCTCCCCTGGTAAAGGCACGGCCGCGTGGTGTGCAGGGGGAGTCACACAGTCAGGGGAGCGCAGGGGTCCCCGAGGGTCTCCCCTGGTAAAGGCACGGCCGCGTGGTGTGCAGGGGGGAGTCACACAGTCAGGGGAGCGCAGGGGTCCCAGAGGGTCTCCCCTGGTAAAGGCACGGCCGCGTGGTGTGCAGGGGGGAGTCGCACAGTCAGGGGAGCGCAGGGGTCCCCGAGGGTCTCCCCTGGTAAAGGCACGGCCGCGTGGTGTCAGGGGAGCGCAGGGGTCCCCGAGGGTCTCCCCTGGTAAAGGCACGGCCACGTGGTGTGCAGGGGGGAGTCACACAGTCAGGGGAGCGCAGGTTACAATGCAAGCTTCATATTGAAATACAGTGTAGTTTACAGTCAGTGCAAATAATAATACTACTAGAATACAATATGAACTAGGATGCAACAAGTTAGGATCACAGCGAGTTATATCTACAGTGATAGATTAGCAGTGCAATAGTGCAAGGATAGCGCATGAGCTGAGGATCCAGTAACGTGGTGCTGAGGTCAGGCGAGTCCAGCGCAGAGCAGGAGGGGCAGATCATAAGATCAGTATATTGAGACACACAGTGAGACTGCTTTAGATCACAAAAGGACAGTGGAGGTCTGCGCCACAGTACATAGGAGCCGGCCTGGGGCATTGTGAAACAGCCCACTGTGTTTCTCAATCCCTTCCCCGAGGGTCGCAGTCAGGGAATAGTTTGCAAGGAGCGTGTTCTGTATTTCTAAATCGGCTCCACAAACATTGACACAGAGTCTGGGAGCTGCAAACACGGGGATCTGCAGGAATAACAGAATTTCTTTTTTTTTTTTTTCAGTGGAATGGTGTTTAACCCACTCGGGCAAAGTGGAGCACAGCGAAAGCACGGTTAATCCCCAGGCAGGCACAAACTAATCATTGTGGTGAAGTGCAGTCAAAATAGGAATTAGCTTCAGATGTCATTTTCATTGTTAGACTCTTTTATCCAAAGCGACTTACAGAGGCTAGGGGGTGAACTCTGCATCATCAGCAACTGCTGCTGCTGCTGCAGAGTCACTTCCAATAGGAGCTTGTTTGTTTTACGTCTCATCCGAAGGACGGAGCACAAGGAGGTTCAGTGACTTGCTCAGGGTCACACACACACAGGGAGTCAGTGGCTGAGCCGGGATTTGAACCTCCTGGTAGCAAGAGACCCCTTTCTCTAACCACAGAGCCACCAAACCTTATCCAGGGCGACTTACAATTGTTACAAGATACCACATTATTTTTACATACAATTACCCATTTATACAGTTGGGTTTTTACTAGAGCAATCTAGATAAAGTACCTTGCTCAAGGGTACAGCAGCAGTGTCCCCCCACCTGGGATTGAACCCACGACCCTCCGGTCAAGAGTCCAGAGCCCTAACCACTACTCCACAGGTTCCCCCGCACCAACAACCTCTTCAAAGGGGGGTGTCGGAGGAGAAGAAAACGAGGGTCATTTTTTATAAGGGAGCTAGTTGGTTCTGTGGCCCCTGCTTGACTTTTGAAATCTCCTTTCTTCTCCCTGTACTGTGAGGAGGCGCCTGTTGCTAGGTTACTTAATCAGAGATGCAGAGGAAAATGTTCACCTTTATTATCCTCTTTCAATATCCCTTGAAAAGGACTGAGCAAGAACCGTGACAGGGAGCGGAGGTGGACTATCAGGAGCTCAGTGATAACCTGACAAAGTCAACATCGAACACAAAAGAAGCGTGGAGGCGACAGATACGATCTGCACGGCACGGATTACAGTAGCCAGGAGTAATAATGTGTATTTCCCCTCCATCAGTGGGGTGGTAATCAGGGTGATATTAACTCAAGCGATATGAAGCTGACCTTGGACAGCCTGGCCAGTAGGGTGCGCTGTGAGGAGAAACAGTCCTTGCCGGTTTCGCCTCCCTAACCCAGCGCCGGAGACAATGCGAAGATTGACACAGCCAGGAAGCTGTGCTCCCCTGGTTGTGTGACTCCCCCCTGCACACCACGCGGCCGTGCCTTTACCAGGGGAGACCCTCGGGGACCCCTGCGCTCCCCTGACTGTGTGACTCCCCCCTGCGCACCACGTGGCCGTGCCTTTACCAGGGGAGACCCTCGGGGACCCCTGCGCTCCCCTGACTGTGTGACTCCCCCCTGCGCACCACGTGGCCGTGCCTTTACCAGGGGAGACCCTCGGGGACCCCTGCGCTCCCCTGACTGTGTGACTCCCCCCTGCACACCACGCGGCCGTGCCTTTACCAGGGGAGACCTTCGGTGAAAATCTCTTCGGAATTCAACTGCGTGACCTCACAATGGGCCGCCTATGTCATCCTCTTAAAGGTATTCTCTGTTCAATGAAAATCACAATGGACTAAATAAAGGCTGGTCAGGTACAGAAATCAAATACAGCTGGGTTATAACTTGTGTACAAACTAAAGCAGTGTAGAATTATGTCGCTACTTATAGGACTGGAAGCATCGGTACAAAACACAGGTCACATCAGAGCGTATACGTCCTGCTACGCAAACCATTGCAGTCCTTATAGCCCTACAGTATGTCACTTTAAATATTTAGTTTGTGGTTTCCACATTTTGAGTGAAGCCAATCTGGCACGCTGTAACCAGACTTCCTGTGCAGCAGTTATTAGGACCCCCCTGGAAACAAACACCACGAACAACGAAATCAACACTCAAGCAAACCAGCTGGTTTCAAACATCAGACTTTCTTTAATGGCTGAACAACAGAAGCATTCCATGTTTACAGCAAGCGTTTTTCTTAACTTTACAGCATTATAGAAACATTGTGTTTATTATTATTATTATTATTATTATTATTATTATTATTATTATTATTATTATTATTATTATTATTAACCTTTCCGAATATAATAAAGCCACAGGGATGGGACTCCTATTGCATAGCAGTTTCACCCATTCCAGGTTTTACTACCAGCTTGCCACAGTGTGTAGGTAACAAGCTCGGGTGAGTCTTATTAAACTCCTAGTAAAACCAGGAATGGATCACACTGCTGTGCAACGGGAGTCTTATTTCCATCCCTAAGAGGAGGAGATTAAAAAGGGTTTCTCTTTGTGTTTGAATTTTCGTACCGCGAGAGTGAACAACGCCCCCTGTCTATCAAAGCTGTACACTGCAGGGTGACACCTGGCCTGTATTTCTGAGGATTTCACACTCTAGTAAATTGGCTGGGTAAAGAGGCGTGTATTTGAATCAGAAATGTTATAATACATCCCTAGTTAACTGGCACTTCCTTATACATTGTCTGCTTTATCATAATACGTTTTTTTTTGTTTTGTTTTTTTAAAATAAAAGGTAACAGAATCCATAACCACTCAAAATAATTACAAACAACATGACACAGTAAGAGAAATGAAAAATACTGAACTGCGACACTGGCACATGAAGTATCCAGTAATTTCGCTTTTATTTTCAAACAAAAACGACGAAAACAACGAAACAGACCCTTAACAGAAGATACTGTTAGAGGAACCACTTTGAAATAACGGTCGCAAATTCATCTTAAAACATGTTGAAGAGAATTGCTCTGAATATATATTATATTTGTACAGCTCTGGCAGGAAGTTTTGCATCACCCTATAGATATTAACTGATTTTGCTTCCTGAAGTCGAATGAAACCTGCTGAATAATGTTAACATATTGAATCACACACCGCTTTGTAGTTTTCCACATACTGAATGAAAAAAACTGACAAATTGAAAAAATTTGACATTTCAAAATCTAACATGAAATGCTACTGTACTATTATTATGGCTTCCGGTATAGTCTTTTTGCAATATCGTTTTGTAGTTTCTTTGATTATATGATGTTAAATAAGATCTAAAATTATGTTTAGTTTAGTTAAAATTAGTTTTTTTTTTTAATGATGTCTCAATCCTAAAATTCTAGGTGATATTAAACATTTGGCCAGAGCTGTGTGTGAATTTATTACAGTACCATTCCACCCCCCTCACCCCCACAAGATAAACATACTTTTTTTTTTTTAAAACATACATATATTTACACAAGGAAACATTTACACAAACAAAACAAACAAACAAAAATGTTCAAAAGAGCACAACATGGTTTTATGACACTTTCGATTTAATTTAAAGTCTGTTCCAAAATGATTAGGAACTTCCGAAGCCAGCGATTTCATTTAGAGTGTTTTACAGCACTGGAAAAACCGCCCTACGCCCTAAATCAACCGTTGACAACATTTTATAATCTTAAAACAGAGGCCAGAGTTTGAAAACTAAGATTATTCCAAATCAAACACCCAGGCCGACGACTGAGGCCTTCTCTTGAGGGCCTTACAAAAAAGCCTGCTGTTAAATTTACAAAACCATTCATTATTCTGGCCTCTTATTCTAGGAGTTTGATCATCACAAACAGCAGCACTGTAACCATGGCAGCAACTAGGACTCTGATACGATGAACAGTTATTTCCGCCTGGATACCGATGATTCCGATTTTTGTGATTGGCTCCCTGGTAGCCCCGCCCCCCTCCTAAGATCAACATAACCTCCAGTTGATTTATTAGTTTTTTTTAAGAGTTTCTCAGCCAAGTAGAGGACGTTTAAGATTTAAATGCCGTGATTCAACGAAAAACCACAAAGTGAGCAGAAAAAAGGCTTTTTTTTTGAGAACATTGCAAAAGTATTTTACAATAAGGCAAGCCAGCTACAAGTTTTGACTGAACCCAGTTATGTCTGAAAAAAAAATGTCTTCGTTTTTTAATGGGATACAAAAACCCAACAGAGAAATACTGAAAGAAACCCAATAAATTCAATGTCACGCGTTTCGACGAGAAGTCTCTCTCAATGTCTTCCGCCACTGAATTTGATAACTTTTTTTCAGTATTTTTGAACTAGCTCGATTGACTGTTTAGGAGTATTTAAACGCAAAGCTGTTTCGTGTTTTAATCCACAACAAACAAAGTGAAACACGGGTTACAAACACGTTGCTTTGGGTTAAAATACAAGTTCTTAAGTATTGAGATTTTCCCAATACAATTTCATTAAGCAGACAACAAACTTGATTGTTTTACAAGTGTATTAATTATGACGCCATAAAACTCACAACCCTGCATCTGCGCGGTGTAGGAATTGTCAGAAGCGATACCAAAATGTAGATTGCTATTTACTTCATACATTTTTGTTTTTGTATCCCTCTTTACGACGTTTGCAGCCACCATCCTGCGTGCTTCTCGTTTCGGTTACTCAAATATCTCAAGTCTGTGTTGCTTTGACTAGGAGTTCTGAAGCTCCTTTTCAGTTCTGGAGTCGGTGTCAGTCAGATAAGAGAATCGCCTTCCCCATTCTGATCTAGTGTTTAGATCATTCAAATAGACCCTGTTAGACTTTCAACAGAATCTGGATTGCAGTGTGCATGGCGCTGGGAGCTCCCACAATTTGTATTTGCATAAGAAAGGCTCTCGATCTAGAATTAAGCAGACAGACAGACAGACAGGCAGGCAGACAGACAGACAGGCACTTGGTGTATTCTTGTGTGTTAGTGGATGTGCATAGGCATTTAAACAGGATGCAGACTGGTGAATTAGCAAGAAGCACAAAAACGGACACCATTTCTTTCAGGTGAGGGGGGTGAGGGAGGGAGGGAGCAGTTCAGTCTCCGTGCCTCAAGCCTGCCCTGGACTGGAGGGAGCCCCCTTTCTCTTAGGGAGGGAGGGAGCAGTTCAGTCTCCTTGCCTCAAGCCTGCCCTGGACTGGAGGGAGCCCCCTTTCTCTTCTGGGGGTGAGGAAGGGAGCAGTTCAGTCTCCGTGCCTCAAGCCTGCCCTGGACTGGAGGGAGCCCCCTTTCTCTTAGGGGGGTGAGGGAGGGAGGGAGGGAGGGAGCAGTTTAGTCTCCATGCCTCAAGCCTGCCCTGGACTGGAGGGAGCACCCTTTCTCTTAGGGAAGGAGGGAGCAGTTCAGACTCCGTGCCTCAAGCCTACCCTGGACTGGAGGGAGCACCCTTTCTCTTAGGGAAGGAGGGAGCAGTTCAGACTCCGTGCCTCAAGCCTGCCCTGGACTGGAGGGAGCACCCTTTCTCTTAGGGAAGGAGGGAGGGAGGGAGCAGTTCAGTCTCCGTGCCTCAAGCCTGCCCTGGACTGGAGGGAGCACCCTTTCTCTTAGGGAAGGAGGGAGGGAGGGAGCAGTTCAGTCTCCGTGCCTCAAGCCTGCCCTGGACTGGAGGGAGCCCCCCTTTCTCTTAGGGGGGTGAGGGAGCTGAAATTCAGAATATTTTTGTGCTTCTTGCTAAAGGCGAAGGCTTACAAATCAGACATTAAGAAGCAGGTGAGGTTTTCATTGTGTTTTAGAAGCGGATCTGTGTTCTACCCTCTTTCCCCTCTCCGATAAGCAGCTAAACGTCCTCCCTGACCCTCAAACCCGCACAGTAACTCTTCTCCAAATGCACAGCCCCTCGCTGCGATACTCTTAGCATTGCCAGGCCTTTATCAGCATGCAGGTCTTCCACACTCCTACTGTTGAAACCGACCAAAATCACGACAAAACAGGTATTTTAAAACCCCAACTGCAAAACGCATTTATTTTGGCACTTTCACGTCTAAATCTGTATCTAAATGTATTTATTTGAATGTGCCAAAAATACATTTTATATTATTTTTTTTCAAAATATGTTGCAATCTTTGGCACAATTTTTAAATGCTTTTTATTCAGCATATAAATAAGCACAGGGGTCTATCGGAAGAGAATTTTGAAGCAACAAATATATTTCAACGGAACTACCACAGGGAGGGATTTTTCCTATTGGTTTTGTAAGGCAATCGTCAAACAGTCTCTCATGTTAATATTTGTTACATCTCAGCATAGCCAAGTCCTGCAATCACACTGCTGTGGTAGCTCCATTAAAACTCTTGCCAGAAGTTTTGCATCCCCCTCTATACAGAATGAAGTGACTCTGCTTCATAAAGTCGAATGAAACCTGAACATGAAATACTACCGCTATGGCTTCCGGTAGACTTTTCTGTAGCTTCTTTGTTTACTGTATTCTCTTAACTGTATTATCACTTGTACTGTGATTCTTGAAATGTATTTTTGTTTACGACTGTAAGTCGCCCTGGATAAGGGCGTCTGCTAAGAAATTAATAATAATAAACTATCTGAATTCTAGGTGATGCAAAAACTTTTGGCCAGAGCTGTTGGTGCAACTCTAGACCCAGCGCCCGATGGCTTATCCGAGCCTCTGTATCGATTATCAGAAAGGGAGACCTGGATGGCATTTGGGATGGCAGTGGTAAGATTGATGGATAAAATTACATCTGATAACAGAGCCTTTTCCAAAGCATGCTACAGCGGTCAGACTGCTCCCCAGTGTAGGAGGATACTGGATCATCTCCAGCCAAATGAATCCGAGCCAATGACAGGGGTGTTGCAGCGTCTGCGAGGAGGGAAAGCTCTGGAACGTTCTGGAAAGTCTTAGAATGTTCTAGAACCCAGAGACTTGGCTTGAGGCACAGCATGTAGTAAATAAAGGCTTTTCTTCTTCAGTTTGGATTATTTTAGTTTTTAAATACTTAAGGCGGATATTTCTTCGCAAAGAAATGTCCAAGGTTTTGTATTTATATATATATATATATATATATATAGATATATAGATAGATTTAATTTGCAAAAAAAAAAATAAAAGACCAATTTCTCAAACTACAAAAAAAAATAGCTACAATTGTAAAAGTAAGAGGCACTTTTTTTGAGAATTTTGTTTTGTCAAAGTAGCTCCAGTGCTTCGGTCATCTTTGACTCATTTTTAAAAAAAAAAAATTCCTGGCAAAAGAATTTTGAAAGAAAAAAAAAAAAAATCTAAATAAATAAAGTTCTCACTCACCCCCCCCTGCCCCCTGCCCCCTGCCCCCCGCCCCCCAATCTGATTGGCTCTCCTTTTACACGGCTGTTCC